>NW_008705028.1:639786-653444 GCF_000326865.2 Helobdella robusta | reverse complement strand
CGCGATGAATTTTACCCCACGATAAATTTTCCCGCGATGAATTTTCCACGATAAATTTTCCCACGATGAATTTCCCCCCACGATGAATTTTCCCACGATGAATTTTCCCACGTTGAATTTTCCCTAACGATGAATTTTCCCACGATGAATTTGCCACGATGAATTTTCCACGATGAATTTTCCGGACACCAACTTGTTGTGTCAAAACACAAACCAGCCAACCAATTTGACACGCCTTCCCAATTCTGAAGTAACTGAACTATTGTGGTTCCTATGTTTATGCCAGTACCGCCAACTTTTGGTATAGCTATCAGTTTTTCTACATTTTTCCCTGATACCACAATTGGCAGACGATCTATGTTTACACCATCAAAATCAGGTAAAAGTTTTCCATCAAAGTGAGCCACAAGAGGTGTGTTAGGCAAAAATGTGTTTTTTATAGTTTTTCCGATAGATTGTCGTATAGCTTTTCTAGATCCGTAAAGAGAGCTTGCTGACAAAGTGAGTTTATCAACGTTGATTCCAACTGCCTTTAATGCTAAAGCAACTATGTGCATGGCTTCCCTATAAGTTGTTTTGTACGATCTAGACTTGCCATGAACAGTGGGTTATCTACTTGACACCTTTTTTAAGTTCATTAGTTTTAGGAGATATCGGAGTACTTCCTGCAATTTGATTCTGCTGGTATTTGCTGACACTCTACTTCCTCATCAGACTTATCGCTTATGTCATCTGTTGTTGTTGAATTATCATCATCATCTTCATAATTGGCTGTTTCTCTTTTTATTAGGTTTTTCTTGTTTTTGATTTTTGCTTAGTTTCCTTTTTAATCTTTTCTCTTCTTGTTTGGCAAATTCTTTGTCTTCTCCAAACAATAAACTTCTATAATGTTTTATAAAAACATGTAAAAATATTTGAAAAACCCCAAACACCAAAAAAAATCATTCGGGCTTCATAAAAAAAACAAAATTTGATTTGAGAGGTCACTAATACTTATCCTTTTTAATTGAAATTTTTACAGGATGATACAAATATAAAACCACACCATATAAGCCCCTATGCATTGTTTTTAAAAAAAAATTTTTTTGAAACAGTCTAATAAATACACATCCAACAGAAATTGTGTGAACATGCTGGAAATGAAACAAACTTTGAGAACTACCCCGAAGATGGAGAGAATTACGATGAATATTGCGGTTCTGCGTTTCAGGAAACTTTGTTTAGATTACAAATTGATTACAAGTCGTCACAACAAATTTCAACAAGTAGTTAGATATTGTTTCATAGATGGATGGATGGATGGATGGATGGATGGATGGATGGATGGATGGATGGATAGCTAGGTAGGTAGGTAGGTAGGTAGGTAGGTAGGTAGGTAGGTAGGTAGGTAGGTAGATTATATATTGTTTCATAATTATGATAGGTTAGAATGTTGAATTATTGACAGCTAATCCTGTTTATTCATTGCATTTATAATTTACTTTTATGGTGCAAGGCCTTCAATCTGTTATTAGAAATAAAACTTTGCACACATGCTCAACTCGAGCACAATGCGTCAGCTAGTTTAAATTTTCAATCAAATAAATCGTGAAAAAGGTTGAATGTCACGCATCTAACGCATGAAGGCATTTAAAATCGTTGGCACAATTATTAATATTTGAATGCGACGACAGTTGTCGATAGTTTAAGATTGTTTGTGCTTGTCAACTAAAGAATTGTAGAATATTTTTAAAAACTTACACCTATGTTTAAATGGCCGACACTAAATTAAAAATAATTTAATAGACATCGAAATATTATTTGAGGTCAAGTATAAATTTTCTGAAAATATTTACAAATTTGAACAACGAGTGTTTGATTGTTGTTTCAAACATAATCTCGTTATTTTGTTTTTTGTGTGCTAGATTTTTAGATCTAGATTACACAGATAGATTAGATAAATCTTCTGAGATACTTAATTTACAACATTATTTCTTTTCACCCAACAAACTATCAACAATCTTTTCAGTCGTGAAGCAGTGTGGTGTTGGAAGAGATTTAGATGATTCAGAAAGAGAAAATGATGGAGTTGAAAATGATGATCATTTAAAATTGAAGCAGTTCGTTCATGTATTTCAGCTGCAAGCCATCATCAGCGATGAGGAGGAATGTTGTTTTCTGGCGCCTACCAACCAACAAACATGTAGCCAGTGCCAACATTTGTGAGTGGTTTAATCAATGTATAGTAGAAGCAATATGTGCAGTAGTCATTTTGTATTAGTAGCTTCATGCACAAATTAGTGAACGTGTACATTTCTATTTGTCAAATGCAAGTTATTTGTATAATAATGCAAGTTATTTGTATAATAATATGTATATTTGTATAAACAACGGCCCCTAGCTGTATTAGTAGCTTCATGCACAAATTAGTGAACGTGTACATTTCTATTTGTCAAATGCAAGTTATTTGTATAATAATGCAAGTTATTTGTATAATAATATGTATATTTGTATAAACAACGGCCCCTAGTCCCCAGCAGGCCTTAAGTGGTCAAGGAGTGCCAAGAATCCCTGGGAAGTATAATGTAAATGAGATGTAATGTAAATGTCCTGGGCATGACATAAAACTGCATCCACGCTGCCTTGCGTGCTTTTGAGCAAAAGGCCAGGCCCACCGCTTATAACTGGTGGTTGTCGTCAAGATGGGTGTCCGGATGTAAAAACTTTCCCCAAATTACTCTTATGCCATCACAAAGAAAAACAAAGAAGATTGAAGTTATTTGTATAATCTACGAGGCCTACTTAATTTTATAGCAGTTAAAAGACAAATTATGGAATTAACTCATTTAAATTAATTTAATTTATTTCTAAATATTTTTAACATTTTTTTTAATAAAAAATAACGATGAAACCTCAAAATTAGACCTATTCAAATGCAAGTTGATGACAATATTACCGCAAAAATATTTAAAAAATGTTGATGGCATAATTGAAGGGCCTGGCACGAAGACCTGGTGACCTGCAGTCGTTGCGTTGCGACTGCCACCTGGTACGTGGAGCGGGCTGGAGAGGAGGCTGGAGATGGACGGGGCAAGTAATGACGTGTGTTTTGGTGGTTTGGTGGTAAATAGATTAGATTGCTGTTCATTCGTGGAAACTCTTTTTCTTATATTAAAATAAATGTCTGTATAATGTTTGAAAATTTTCTTCTTTTGCGTAAGTATTGATGGATTTATTTTTTAAATAAATTGTTTTATTCATTTCGAGCACAGAAAAGACTAATGTTTTTGGAAGTTCTGTTCATCAGTTGAGAAGATTGTCATTTTTTGAAAAGTTTTTTGAAGTCCACAAGCTCATGTTCACAGTATGTTTAACTGGATGGGAAATATATAATTTCGTTTTATTAAATTTATTCATCTGATTATTATTATTGTTGTTGTTGCTCTCAAACAACACTTCTCAATTATATTTGTTGCTGTGTGACTGACAAATAAGTTACATGGTTACAACACAGCTGAGCAACAAATTAAAGGCACGCCCTTGTGAAGTCCACTCACCTGCTATCTCGTGGTTCTTCAGTCTTCAGGTCTGTTGTCATGAGAAATGCATGAATGGAAATGGCTTGAATGTTATAATGTTCAGTGATTTGATAATATTTCGTCAAAGGCTTTTTCTGTAAAATTTGTGTACGTTATTCTAAATTTGTTTTAATCGCTTGGACTTTTATGAAATAAAAAACTATAACAGTTTTAAACTATAAAGAAATGGATTGGAAATTTTTGTGATATTCTTCGAAGGTGGGGATAATCTTTGGTAATTCTTCTCTTTGGATCGTTGATGCGTCTCCCATATTTATTATAAATCACAAAGTGGTTGCCGTTGTAGTTTTTTTCAAAAGGGTCAGCAAATAGCGAACAACTACCGTAAGCCTAAAGTTGCTAATAAAGTTTTAAAAAGCGCCGACTGTACCTAAACGAAAGCAAGAGATAGTTGGTAATGTTAAGTTTAGTGCGGTTGGACTTTTATCAATAACGCTGTTATAAACCAATTTCCTAAATTTTTTATAATTAGAAAAGGAAAAAATACTTCAACTTAAATTTTCAAAGTTCCAACCCATCTCTGATGATCATCTCATTTATCTTGTGGGCAATCCATTTATCTGGTGGCCGTCATCCATTATCATCGCCATTCTTCCACCTGTAAGCATCTTCATTTTTCATGTTCAACGACGATGCGCTCTTATAAAAGGTATTTTTTGCATGTCGGTATGGTAACATCCACAATAGAAAATTGCTTAAACATTTTTTAAAATTTAAAAGTTTAATCATTCACGATCATTATATTCAGGTCCAGTGGCATATCTTGGATCGTATTACCACAAATCTTGGTCTCCCTGTAAAAATGTTGCCCCCCCCTCATGAAAATTTTGCCCCCCCTCATGAAAATTTTTCCCCCCCCCCGTGAAAATTTAAACATTTCCAAATTGCAAATTGTTGGCCCTTCCGTCAGTTGTCTAGATCCCCCACTGTGTTCAGGTCTTCATGTCAATGTCATTCATGTCCAAATGTTATTTAGCAAGCATTATTATCATTTTTTATTCCCCATGATATGTTTCAGCAATTTTTTAGCCCCAATTGATGCGATTAAAAGCTTTGAAAGTCTCAAACAAACTAATGTCTGTGAAAATTAACATTTTCATTGCTTAACGACAAGCTTTTTCAGAATATTAACCACCTGTAGTTGTTAGTACCTATTATAATAGATAGATTGCATTCCCTTTGAATGTCTGTCTTTTATGACGCCAGTTTTCCAAACCTTGACAAACGGGGAGCTGAAATTTTCTTGTCCAGATGTAAAAACGATTCATTCCATTTCAAATATTTAAAACAACAGTTGAAATAAGATAGTATGTATATGTAGAAGCCGTTTTTTGCGTGCACACATACAAATCATTTTTATTTTTAACGTGCTAAGAGGTGCAATGTAATACTTGCAACCTAATATTATAATTAAAAATAATCAAATGACAGATGAAAAAGTGTTGAAACACATGTATACATGCGTTGCTTTGTTGCTAGCTTGGTGCTTGCATTACATGCCGTACATGCTTGTGAACAGAGTTTTGTACATCCACCATTACCTCGTCGCTGCCCTCTTCAAAATCGTCTGTGCAGGTCGATTTTGCCCTTTTATGTTCCTTTCAAATATGTGAAACTATTTTAAAATTATTTGTATGATTTTTATCAACTGATAAATACATAACTGTATTTAAATGTGCACACAAAATATAAATGTACTTATTAGCGGCTGTCAATTATACACAAAAATATAACCATTTATTTTTACCTCATCACTACTTCGATTCGGAATTAATCTAGCTAATTTTGATTTTTTTTGTGTTCAAGATAGCACAGTCAAACATTTTTAACAGCAGTTTTAAAGAGAAAGTTCATACTGAGAAGGCTTTGGAAAGAGACATGGGAACAAAGGTGCATGATTGCAAGATTGGGAAAAGAAGCAGTTGATGAGATTTTAAAGGCTCTGGAGCAACTGCCTTCTCGCGGTGGAGCCGATTGGACCGTCAAATCAGTCGATCCAACAAAGTTGCAACAAACCCTCCCCACCTGGATGTTTCACCGGGGTTTTCATCGACGGAGCGGGCCATTCCGGCCGTCCTGCCCCGTTGCCTTCTCCTGAGAGCCGGAATTGAAGCAAATCTAGGTCCCCCAAAGATCTGGATCTGCCCTGGATGCCATCAAAGATCAAAGGATAAACAAAACCCAATATTCGGCCCATTGCAGAACCTGCTACAACTGGCATCACCTCAGCAATTGCTTAACAAACATCAACGGTCATTACTATTGTAATAACTGTCCTCACCCGTCCTCAAACTCAAGCGGCACGTCGGCGTCTGCTGGCGCCTCACGGCGGCCAACTTCAACATCATCATTCAACAGCTCAGCCTGCAACAAACCATCAACATCACAAGCAGTAAATGCCGGACAGTTAAATTTCCTTCAACTAAACTGTAACGGCATAAAAAACAATCTAGAGGAAATTCAGCAACACCTCATAAATCACAACATCCACATCGCAGCCCTTCAGGAGTCCAAACTAACAAAAGGCTCCTAAAATTCGCCGTTGTTGTTGCTTGACGAATGGCCTCCACCTACACCAAAAATAGATCCTCTAGAAGAATCACTTCCCAGGGCAATCAGACGGACCCTA
Source organism: Helobdella robusta (assembly GCF_000326865.2). Classification (NCBI taxonomy): domain Eukaryota; kingdom Metazoa; phylum Annelida; class Clitellata; order Rhynchobdellida; family Glossiphoniidae; genus Helobdella; species Helobdella robusta. Next base: position 647,237 of record NW_008705028.1, on the reverse strand, counting down.
GCCCAACTCCGTTCTGGCCATAGTATTCTTCTAAACAGCTACAAAAACAAAATCGACAGTGGGCACCTCAACACCTGTTTAGCTGCTCACAAAACACCACGAAACTACAACCAATAGACCTCTGGAGAAACCCAATTGCAGTGGCGTTTTGGCTCCGGCCTCGATTGGAGCCCTAGGGGTCCCCCAGAATGGGGCAACAACAATAACATGAGATTTTAAAAATGAAACGAAACTACGTACAGTTCGAGTCGAACCCACATATAATGAACATCTAAAAAGTTATAAATCAAAAGAAAGATAAAATTTTTAAAAAATTTATAAAAAAAAGTTTTTTTTTCAGCAATTGTTATAATGGTGATATTTTGGAGAAATAATAAACACAAATACTTATTAGAAAATATTTCTTTAGTAGAGAGCACAGTAATATTTTGATATTGCAGGAGTCGCTTGTAGTTGTTGCCAGTCTGTCCTGTTCAAAACTCTCGGAAAGAGAAAAGAATACTACGAAAATGCCGCTACCGTCACCATCATCTCCCTGCTCGTATACAGGTGGCCCTGAGATTTTTTTGACGTCATTGTATTATTGTTGTTTGGGTGTTTTTTTTTAAATAAACATTGATTTTTTTATTAATTCATTGCATAGTTCAAGAAGTGTAATTTGTAGGCTAATAATTTAAATTGTCCTCTTGTCCATAATACAATTTTTAGCCGGCTTATTAAATCGCAATGATTAATTTAATCACTGTCATTTGCTTATTTGATCACGTTCACTTTCAGCTTCATCAAATTCTCTCCTCTCGCTTATGGAATCCACAAAAAATCCGTAGACGATGAAATATTTTTGATAAATTGGCTGGAAAATGTGCAATGCTCTTCACCGTTTCATTATGAGAAAATTAACTGCTGAATTGGTCCAACTCTGAAGTTATGATTTATTCAGAAAACGTTGGTTTATTGGCCACATTCAAGTAACAAATCTGGTCTGAGATTTTAGAAGCCAAAGTTTAAAAAAGTATTTCGAATTTTCACCAAGCTACATATCTCCAATTAATTTACACTTTTAAGAAATATACGAAAAAATAGTTTTAAAAATTTAGACATATTTACTGTAAAAGTATTATTTACTTTATTTCATTATCAATATAATCAATATGTCTTACCTTTTTCAAATATTTATTTAATCTACAATGCTTGTTTTTTTTTTTTAAAAAAAAACATTCCGTTATCAAATCTAAACCCAGTTGTGTAATTTTTTATATCGTCTCAATATCGGCGTTTTCTCATCTCGTAGTGGTGGTAAAAAACAAGGGGCGGTAATCAATGATGGATTTCGATAATATTTTAATGGAACATATAGGTACATAAAATGGCAATAAGCTCTCGCTGATATAGTTAATTCTAACAATACCTATGATAGTTTACCTCTTTAGAAGAAATGTGCTAATTTTCCATTACAACTCTTGGAGATAATTTTTTAACGCACATGCCTAAACCTTTTATTCTCTCTATCTTTTTATAACCACTGAAATAACTAAATTGCGTTATACGATTAATTTCTATTAATTATCATTGTTTTTCTTTGTTATATTTTTATATATTGGCTTGAGCTTGTTCATGTAAGCACGTTATTAAATATAAAATTTTTAATCAGATAATGGTCTGGACGATGATACCAACGCTTTTTTATGGTAGTGCTGTGATACACATAAATCGGCCTTCGATAGCGGCGAACAAAAGTTCCTTGCTGAAGACGAATACTTCGTTAACAGTGCGCCAGCTTCGGGCTTTGATACCTCTTAATGTGTTTATATTTAATCAAGCCGTCGTGTTAATTTTCAAAATTGGTTGGCTAATTCAATTGAATTCGATATTCTCACCCCCAGTCCATTCTGCAATGCTACCTATCGATTTCTTATACAGAACTTCCTACTTTTTTAGTATTCTATCCTCATTAGTACAGACTTATTCTATTATCCGACATTCTGCTAATATTTCTAGTCCCATTTTTGCATTTGTTCATTTGTAGTAAGCTTGTTTTTTCGGTTTCTAATATTAATGTATAATTTAGGCAGAATATTTTGATATAAAATAATTTAATTTAAGCCGTTTGGACAATTCAAAATATTTTTTTTTTATTTCTCGCGTCTCTTGTAACGATTTGTTTCATGTAGGGGCGTTCACTTCAAGTATGAAATAGATTTATAGAAAGGGCAAACTTGTCGTTTCCGGTATGAAATATGGGGGGCAAAACTGGCCGATACAAATTTGTTTTGATGGAAAGGGATATTTTACAACATTCTACAGTTGATGACTTTTTTACTAATCCGTTTACATTACTGATAATATTTTATAAGGAATCCTACAATATTTTAATTTTTCACGGTTTAGTGAGGAGACAGACGGTCAAGGATTAGCAGCAAAAAACTGAATTATTATGTATATTATGACAAGTATGAAAATATTACATATAAAAAAATTTTAATCAATAGGGCAATTATGATTCCTTTGGTGCTGTTTCCCCTGCCCCTCGTAAATGAAGCCCTTTGGTTTATGTTGTAAAGTTTGTTGTTTGTTGTACGATCAAAATTTAATTTTTAATCTATTTCAGTCGTCTTCAAGTTTATTGTCAAATTGGACGTATTTATATACAACTCGTGTTTTTCAAAACTGCACATGATATTTTAGCTTGTTGCAAACGAAATAACTTGCCGCATTTATGTACATGCTGTGTATGGCGCAGCGTAAACAATGTGCGTACGCAAGCTTACCGCTGACCACCCTTTGCTGTTTGTACACGTTCTTTCTCAGCGCTGTAAAACGTGGAAGCGTGTACGTATGCTTTGTTAAACTCTTCGGTCAATGTTGTGAAAAATGCTTAGTATAAATACAAAGGCATGTTGGTAGATTATGGAAAGCAGAAATCTACAAGTAGACGTTTCATACGATAATCATGATTTGATCGAAACAGTTGCTAACCACGAAGGGAATGTTGACCATCTTGAGATTGACAAGCAAGAGGATAAATGCTCGTCCACAAGTTTGTATATGAATTTTTAAATTTAAGTAATTTTATAAATCCTGCTCGAATAAACTTCAATTAAATTGCTAAATTGCAAAGTAACTCAGGATAATTTTCCTAGCCGGGAGAACGTAACAAGGGATCCGTACGGCCAGCATGAATTCGTTAAAGTATTTAAAACTATTTCTAAATCAACATGTTATATATATATATTTATTTATTCATTTTTATTTATTTATACCGTTTTTAAATATCGTTTTTGCTGCAATGCATCATGCATATGCATAGATCGTTTTTTGAATGCATAAAAAACATTGGCACCAAAAAAATGGCGAATGCAGATAACTAACAATTTTTCATAAACTCCCCATATTCCATTTCAAAAACTAAGTGGAGCTGGGAAAACCGACGAACAAAAGATTTCAAAAATTTGATAATTTTTATTTATTAATCAGTTTCGTTTTGATATATTCAGATCAAATTTGAAGATATTTTTGCCGAAGTTGATCAAGATCTTTACAGCTACAGAAGTGTCTGGAACACTTCAAAAAACGTAAAACTCTCAAATTAACTTGAGCTATCTGTTACTAAATAGCAAGTTTGGTGTTGTATTTTAACGTTATAAATCCCAATTTCTAATATTTATTTTTATTTGTGTAATAGGACGTTTGTTCACTTCTGATATCTAGGTTTTCAGATGTTCCAAAAAAAGATGTTATTTGACTGCCACCACTTTGTTAGCCATCCCAACAGCTATGTTATGTGGACTCCAGTTTGCCATATTATCATTCATGCGAGTTTGGTGTTGTCTACCATGCATCAAAAGCATTGACGTGCAGTTGCAATGCGTTCACCAAGTCGTCTATTCGATTACAAAAGCTCTGATCGCTCCATTTTTTGAAACTGCAGGAAAATGCCTTTATTATGTTAGATTGAGAGTTTTAAATACTCAGGTACATAGGAAATGATTTTTCTGATTTCATGTTCGAAAATTTTATTCGTCAACCATAGTATAATTTTTTTTCTTTTCGTTAATAGTGTTCGCATGCATTAATATCGTACATTAGCTGCGTAATGCACTTCTTTCTTTAATCAATGATTTTAGCTAGCAAAATGAACGTAGCATACTTTTCGACATGTTTAGCATTATCAGAAATTATTTACGTCATCTTACGTTTGTGAACGTTCTTTATCGCGACCTCATTGTAATTAACAAATTGCAGCTCTAGGTGACATCGCAGCATTAAGGGTGACAAAAGCACCATATACGGACAAACCGTTAATTTATTTAAATGCTTAGTCGATTTGTAATTTTTGGAATCAATAAACACTTACAAAGTTTTAGTTATTTTGGAGCCAAGAAATCTTTCCTTCCAATCACGCCAGAAGGGCGCTGCACGAATAAAATTATCATAAAATCCAATGCATCGACCCATTACATGAGGTGAGATGCCTTACATAACATATCTACCTTCATGATTTTTTTGATGTCTACGCTCCAAAATAATTTATTCCGTGTTTAATGGAACATTTCAACTTGAGCAGTTTCAAAATACAATATTCTGACGATTTTTGCGACAGAGATTTAAGGTTTAGTTAGGCATTTTCAGTGACACACCACACTCTTCCAGTTTGCCTACTGGCATGTGATTCTAAGTTATATTATCTAAAATGAAACATCTAATTTGCTCACAAGATGTTTATTGTAATTACTTTATCCATCAGACCATTAAAATTATTCTACCACAAAATCTTGCTATTGATTTAGACACGCGTTCAATCAAACGGAAAGATTGTATTGCAATCGTACACAGATCGGCAATCGCTTTCTCGATAACAATGTCGTATAACACGTACAACGTGCAGCGCCTTTCAAGAATGAACGATAAATTACCGCTCGATAAAATCATTATAACAACAGCATGGCTTAAATTTTCCTGAGATAAAAACTTCAGTCGGTAAAATTTCAACAAGGGCATAAATTTAAAAAATGATGGTAATCCCTCGTTAACACGTCTCAAGTGGCCGACTTCACAGGAACGGAGTTATTCTTTGTTAGGGCACCTTGCGGCAATATGACCCATCTCGTTGCAGCTGTAACACCTTGTATTTGATGATGAATCGTTCGCTTTTGGACAGTTTCTAGCCATATGACCGTTCTCTCCACACCTGGTCAAAAAATATCACAAACCCATATAAATTAGGACAAAAAATTAGTTGAAAAATAAAGGTAAATTGCCCAATAATGTCGTGGATTATACTGCATATTTTCACAAAAAAATCTTGGTAGCAGTAGTCTTTTAGCACGTCCAAACTCCTAACATAATAAATTTTCTTTGCAAATAGATTGATAAACTTATCCAGTGATATTTCTATTACTACATAAACAAATCTGTTTTCCTTGTCTCATCTTGTGATGCAATGGATAATTGTGCTAACACCTACCTGAGAGACGATGATTGGGCAAAACAAGACTTGTGCGTTTTTAATACAGTTCCCATATATCTGTCTCACCGCAATATAATCTAAATATCTTGTAAAATCTCTCGGTGCTTTCCAACTATATTTACTTCTTTTTCAAATTAGGCACTTGTGATTACTAACGTTTGTCGTTTGCAGAATTCCGCCAATTTCTCACCTCTTTCATTTCTTGATCCGATCCCTGTTCATATTGTCTTACTGCCATGTCATCTTTTTCTTTCCCTACTACTGCATTCAGTACCCTTCAGTAAGACGTAATTTCTTTCTTTAATTTTGTTGACACAGATTAACAGATTACTTGACTTAAATTTTAGCAAGCAATATATGCTTAAAAGTGCCCAGCAATACTTTGAAAACACAAAACCAGCTATGAGTGCTCTTCTCAGTGACAAGACGTACTGAAAGTCAAAAAATTTAGCTAACATTCATCTTGCTGGCCTAATTCACTACCAAAACTGTTTACTGTGTCTCAAGTCTTAAAATTATGGAAACTCTTTCAGAAAGAAGTATTTTTAGACGCCTTTCAATGATTCTTCAATAATCTAACAACTTAATGGACATGCCTTGGTGTATCATGAGAAAACCAGCTACTTCATGTTAATTTGCTTTCATCTTCCATCCAGACATAGAACCGGCCTATATGAGAAATTCATTTTAAACTGTTCATTTCACATCTTTTTATAATGGGCATTCAGGTATCTCATGAACAAAAAATATTTCAAAGAATTAGGAAAAAAATGAAGAAGTCTAGCAAGTACAAACTTATAGCAGTTGATGTCGTCTCTCTTCCTTTCCTGTTTTTTATCAGGACAGTCTCGAGCCAAATGTCCTTCATCACCACAGTTGTAACAAGCTCCACCCCCTTTATTACCACCAGTTGATCTCTTTGCAGTGCAGTCACGAGCCAAGTGACCCTCCTCTCCACAATTGTAGCAAGCTCCACCTCCACCACCTCCTCCTGATTTTGATTCTGAGCAATCCCTTGACAAGTGCCCTGATTGGCCACAGTTGTAGCACTTTCTTGTGTCTTCAGATGCTGCTGACTGTTCGGTACAGTCACGAGCCAGATGGCCAGGTTTTCCACAATTGTAACAGTTACCTACATCGAAAACATTTTTAAAAAATGAAATCAAACTTTAACTTGTAATCTTATCAAATTATTTTTTGATTCTGAAATAATGAATGAATAAATGAAACCTGCATCTCTTCGGTTACCATCTCGAGCTGTCCTGCTACTTTTGCAGTCCCTCGCCATGTGGCCAGGTTTGCCACAGTTATAACATTTGTTGCGATCACCCATTTCTGTTTTAAACAAGTTTAAAACGTAACAATGTCTATTTTAGCGTTCATTTATTAAAGTCAAATTAATTTTAATGTCTATTTCTTTAAATGTTGAACAAAATTTTTTTGAGCTATTTTATAATTTAATAATATTCAATAATCTTGCAAATACAAAAGAACTAAATGCTTTAAAGTAGGGGAGACTGGGGTCGAATGGACCAGGTACCGAAAGGACCTTCGAAATTAAAAATAGTAAACATGCGCTAACATTTTTTTAAAATTTAAATTCATATACGTCTCTTGGCTTTCTATAACCAGATGTAAATTTTATTAAATGTTTTTAGTAGCCGATTTAACTGTTTCACTTTTCCTTTTTTTGCGAGAAAAAGTGAAATATTCGTCTGTTTCTTTTTGAGTGTTTTAGAAAAATTTCGAGCGGTATGTTTTTGTTTTTTTGTCAGTTTCTATAAAATAATGCTTTCTGAACACGATAGTGTTGATTTGACACCTTTATCCTTTTTAATTTATTTGGCATGTCCGTTTTAGTGTCCAACTACCATGTGGTACAGGATGGACCAGCTTTGTGTGTACAGAATGAACCACTCTAATAAATACTAATACTTATATAAAGAATGATACCCTGGTCACAGTGGTTTATTAGTAATTGGAA
>NW_008705028.1:597613-638223 GCF_000326865.2 Helobdella robusta | reverse complement strand
TGAAGAGATAAAAAAACGTCCCATCATGAACAAAAGGAAATTGCAACAAAATAAAAAAAATCAAATATCCGAAGAGAGCAACAGAGTAACAAAAAAAAATAAAATTAAAAGACAATTATATGCTGAGAAGGACATATGCGTCATGTGTGGTGAGGCTGGCCGAGACAACGAAATGTGGTTTCGTTGCAGAAATTGTGCCAAGTGGGCTCACGAGCTCTGCACGAGTGTTTCTAGTGCAGTTGATTACATTTGCGAATTTTGCATACATGAATAATCTTATTATTTCAATTTTTGTTTCAATTAAAAATACTTCAAATGTGTTTATTTCCATGAATTTGTTGCTATTCTTTAATGGTCCATTTGGTACTTTACCCGGTCCATCCAGTACACCGCTATTGTACCGAATGGACCACCAAAAAAATTGGAACAACCCACCTTAAAAATTAAATTATAAAAAAATTACGTTATTTGGAAATATTAAAAAAATACCGTCAACTGTGCAAGATAATGACAAATCAAGATCAGTTATTAAAATAGCGATAGCTGATTTTGTTGAGCAAAGAAAAAATATTTAGTGAGCGACAAAAAAAAGCGGTCCATTCGGCCCCCGTCTCCCCTAAAGAAGATGCACATGTTTAAAATATACGCATAAATAATTATAAATCTAATATTTCATTTTATATTTCATATCTATTAACTTTTTTTAATGGTTTTACATCGTAGGCTCCAAAAATGACGTTTCAATGTTAAATAAAATTGAAACTAAAGTTTCGAGTTGTTGAAATTTGGTCAAAAAAACATAAACGCAAAATAATCATTTTGTCAGATAGGAGAGATGTTAGGAAGGTCAGGATGCAACCACGGTGGTAGATAAGCACATAATTAAAGTGCATCTATGTTTTTTCCCAGGACAACAAAATTATGTGATCATTCTAGAGGTACTGCTGCTAAGCTAAAAAATTTGTAGTTGTATATGGACTTTTTCGGACAACTGCTGAAATTTATGCCAAGACAAGATTCAAAATCAAAATTATAACGAATGGTGGTCGATCGGGCTGCAGTGAACATAAAAGTTCATAATTTAGCGTTAGAATATTTTTTCAGATTGCTAGACAACATACCGAACTTAGTTAATTTTGATATTTTATTTTTTTGCAGAGTCGAGATGAGTTTTGATGGATTTTCTCGGTTTTTACTTATCCGAACGAAGAAAATATGGAGAAGAGTTGCTTGCAACCGGTTTGCAAGCTATTGCAAATGGAAAATCTCTGATTCGTGTAAGACAAGAACTTGGTATTCCAGCGCGAACATTACGTCGACAGAGATAAAAAAAAACACTCAATCACTAACTCTAAAATCCTTGCCATGACTCTTTCTGATTCAACTGAACTTGAACTTCCTAACATAGGCGTAGCCAGGGGGGGGGGTTTGGGGTTCAAACCCCCCCGAAATTACGAAAAAAAGTGTATTTTGCAATAAATTAAAAATTACCATGAAAATTAAAACTGCAAATTTTTAACGATTCGTTCACGATATTTGTCAAATATTAGTAATAGTTAACTTTTGTCTTTGGTAATAAAAAAATTAATGAGTAGATCGTTGTTTGTAGTTCCGGTGTTTCTTTTTGATGACGGTTGTGTTGCGTAGTGACGAAATAAATATATCTGATTCGATCAAAATTCAATTTTTATTGATTCGCAGGTAGTTTAAATCGTTTTTAACTTACTTTTTCAATTCATAAATTTGTCTTTAAAATAACCATAAGAAATATTTTTATAATGTGTTTGATAAAATATTTTTAATTGGAACTGTCTGTGAAGAAAGAATGTCACGTTTTTTCTGTAAAATCGCAAAGTGAAGTAAGAAATATCATTTTAATCGGTGTTTTCAATGTAATCTCAAATAAATTTTATTTTAGATTAAATTGAGATTATTCGAAGAATAACCGCGTAGCCACGATTTTTTTAAGTCACAAATAATTATTTTTCTTCCAATGGGATTTCCTCCTTTTACTTTACGGACGGAATGTCCTGGTTATGACATTAAACTATGTCCTGGTTATGACATTAAACTATGTCCTGACTATGACATTAAACTGACCCTCACTGCCTTGTGAGTGATGTTGGATCATCAAAGGCTAGGCCCACCGCTTATAACTGTGGTTGCGTAAGGAAGGGCGTCCTGCGTAAAAACTAGCCAAAAAATAATACTTATGATGACGGAAATAACAATGGCCCTCAGTATCCGGCAGAAGAGGGTGAAGCGGGGTTGCGTGATACTGAGGCGAGTGACAGATGTGGATGGCGTCGAGGGGTATTTCGGTTTCATCATAGGTAGCCAAACGGCAACCCCCGATCTCGGGGAAAATGTCGTCTAAACGTGTGTTGTTGTTACTTTACGGACAGCCCCATTAAGCATTTTAAAATTTGAACAGCTAGATCGAAGTTACAAAATTTAATAAAACTCATATTTTCTCACTTTTCTATATTAATTTATGCAATAATTATTATTATTGTTCAAGAAACATGGAAGAAAACAAAAAAAGAAAAGGCGATAACTTTGGGAGCAACATGATATACTGGAAAAAATGGTGTGATCGAGTAGCTACTACTATTGAAATACCTTCAACATCAACTGTAGCGACAGATCATATTTCACCATCAAAGTCTGTTATAGAAGCAGAACCTGTTTCTGATTTTAAAGATGAGCCCCACGTAATTGTAGCTAAATTAGACATTGGTTTGTATTGTAATAAAGATATGGACGATTCTCTTAAAATTCAAATTTTAAAAGAACCTTGGGTGCCATCTAAATATTATAAATTTCCAGCTTCTACCAAACGAAATTTGAAATTTCAACTTAGCTGGATAAATCGATTTCCTTGGATTACATATTCAGAAGTAAATACTGGAGCATTTTGCAGAATTTGCGTCATTATGGGTAGATCGTTTGAAGGAAAAGGAAGTCATCAGCATGTAGGTAAACTTATATCCGAACCTTTTTGCAAGTGGAAAGATGCACTTGAAATTTTTAAAGCACACTCACAAACCTCTTATCATAAGAGAAATTCTGAACTAGCAAACAATTTTTTTAAAGTGATGTCTTTAAAAACTTTATCCGTAGTTGATCAAATAAATTCAGAAAGAAAACGGCAACAAGAAGAGAATAAAAGCAAACTGACATCAATAGTGAAAGCAATCATTTTATGTGGAAAACAAGGCATACCATTGAGGGGAAAATCTGACTCAGGAAGAATACAGACTTCTTCAGAACCAGAAGAATCATTACTTAATGAGGGCAACTTTCGTGCCATATTAAAATATGGTGCTGAATCTGGAGATAAAATCTTATCTGAACATTTATTAAATGCTTCAAATAATGCTCTTTATACAAGTCCGCAAATTCAAAATGAAATTATAGAGATTTGTGGTGCGGCTATCCAAGAAGTGATAATCAAGGAAGTTAAAAAAGCTAATTTTTTTGCCGTTTTAGCAGATGAAACTACCGATATTGCAAATGTTGAGCAAATGTCATTTTGTCTGCGTTATGTTGTTGATTCTGGTGATGCCAAGCACCACAATATCAAGAAAATGTTTCTTGGATATATACCAGTTACCGATGTCACTGGGATTGGATTAGCTAATGTTATTCTTAATAATATTAAAAGTAATGGTCTGGAGCTTTCTCACATGGTTGGACAAGATTATGCAAACAAAAGGAATGCAAACATGCTTTATATGTACACTGCAGTGCACATTCTCTTAACCTTGCCATTGCTGATTCATGCTCACGGTCAGAAATCCGAAACTGTGTAGGTATTGTACAAGCAGTTGGTAATTTTTTCAAGTATTCTCCTCAGCGAACTGCTGTATTAAAAGATAATATATGCAAAGTTTTGACATTACCAGCAAACCACCAAAAAAGTTAACTTGCTATGTGTGAAACAAGATGGGTACACAAACATGAAGCCGTCATACGTTTTAAGGAAATTTATCCAGCGATAATGGCTGCTCTTAATGAACTACAAAATCATCACAATAAAGAAACCTCTCATCAAGCAGTCCAACTCATGAATACTCTCCGTACTTCTAATTTTGTTGTAGGGGAGAGTGGGGATGGTTGAGACAAAGGGTTGGATGGGACAGGTCAATAATAAGAAAATTATGCGCTTTAAGGGTACTCTTTTAGTTTATCTTTGTCGAATATCATGTCATTTATGTTTATCTAAAANCGGATCAAATTTCATGCACGTATTTAGTTTCCGGACTGAAAAAACTGTTTTTGGACCTCGAAAGTAAAATTTAGGTGATCACATTTTTTCGTTTTTAAATACAGTTTGTTTATTTAGCGATTCTTCTCGTATAATATTGTCACTTAAACAATGACAATAAAAAAGTTAATAGAACTTTTATAACCTAAACCTCAGTTGGGGATGGTTGAGACAATCATTTAAAGGGTTGAATGAGACATCTCAATCAACCCTGAATAATTAATTATTATGTGTTCATTATAACTCTTTACCTTTTAGTTATATAATCAGTAAATATAAATTTAGGTTGGTTTGTATTAATTTATCTGATAAATTAATTGAATAAAACATAAATTATTTGTTTTTTTTATTTATTTTTATTAGCATTATTTAATTTATTATATTTATTTTGGAAGACATGCCACGAACTCATATTCGAAAAACAGAAAGAGGGAAGTATAGTATGGAAATTGTACGCAAAGCTGTTCTAATGGTAAAAAATGGAGAAGGGTTGAGAAAAGTGGCCAAACAGTTTGAGATAGACAAAACTACATTATCCCGATATGTTAAGAGATTTGCAAATAATGAAAATTCACCTATGATTGATTGGTTTTTGGGGAAATCGGAGAGTTTTCACATTAGAAGAAGAATTGATTTTTTGTAATTATTTAATTACATCATGTAAGATGTATTATGGTCTGACGGCAATGGAAATGAGAAAACTGGCATATCAAATGGCTATTAAAAATAAGAACAATACTCCAGATAATTGGCATTCAGGACAGATAGCCGGGAAGGATTGGTTTGATGGTTTCTTGAAACGAAACACGCAAATTTCAATTCGAAAACCAGAAACAACGTCAATGGGAAGAGCGTCTTGTTTTTATAAAACAAATGTTGCTGCTTTTTTTAAAATCTAGAAGACGTAAAGGCTCGTCATAATTTTCTACCGAATAATATTTATAACATCGATGAAACTGGTTGCACAACAGTTCAAGGTGCGATAAAAGTTTTATCACCAAAAGGACAAAAGCAAGTTGGAGCAATTACGGGTAGTGAGGATCGAGGCAAACTGGTTACAGTTTGTTGTGCTATTAATGCCATTGGTTAATATGTTCCGATGTTCATATTTCCGAGGGTTCATTTCAAAAGTCATTTTATAAATTTTGGACCTGCTGGCTGCATAGGAACTAGTCATCCTAGTGGATGGATGACTTCAGAAAGCTTCTTCATGTATCTGAAACATTTTGTTCATCATGTGAGTTTTTAATTATAAATTTGTTTAGAAATAATGATTTGTTATTCAAATTACATATTTTAAGGTAAATTCAAATCAATAATTGTTTTTCAAGGTAAGATGTTCCATTCAGACACCTGTGCTCCTTCTCTTGGATAACCATGAATCACACTTGTCTATAGAAGCGATCGATTATGCCAAGAACAACGGAATAGTTATGCTCAGTTTCCCTCCTCATTGTAGCCACAAACTACAACCTCTTGATCGTACTGTTTACGGTCCATTTAAAAAGTATTACAACACTGCATTAAAAGACTTTATAATTTAGGTACCTGTAAAACTTTTGAAACTGTCGTCTAGAATGACTCACAATGTTGCATGAGGTTATAAAATCTTATTCATTAGACCCAGCTCTAACTGAAATGCTAAAAAAGTGTTTAATGATGAAGGGCATAACATTTTGTTTACGTTTGGACGGAAAGTGTCTCAAGCATCTCCACTCTCCCCTATGCTTAATAGTGTTGGAAAAAATCATGGGGTACATATTGCCACTTTCTAAGCAATTACAAGCAACTGACACAGACCTTGCTAAGGCATGCTTACATGTCGAAAATATTTTAAGAGTTTTAGGCATGTTAAGAAACAATGCTGATAACGAGTTTACCATTCTTTGTGATGAAGCAAAAAAATTGCTAGAAGATAATTGAGGTAATCTGAAGATGCCACGCATTGTTGGTAAACAAATGCATCGCTCTAACGCTAATGCAGAGGATGTTATTTCATATTACAGAATCAATTTTTTTATTCCTTTCTTAGACCATACAATCACACAGTTAAATGAAAGGTTTGAAAAACATAGAAAATCTATAATGGAACTGACAAGCTTATTACCTCAAAATTTAGACACAATGTCAGAAACATGTCTGGATGAGTTGATTAAATTATATTCATCATTGCAGCCGGAAACAAATAAACATTTAATTTTATCTGAATATCAGGTATGGAAAGCTAGCTTTACCTTCACCAAACCTAAATCTGCTTTGGAATGTTTGGATCTGTGCGATAAAATTTTATACCCAAACATCTACACATTGCTACATATTTTGGCAACTTTGCCCGTTTCTACCGCTACTCCTGAAAGAACATTCTCAAGTTTAAGAAGACTGAAAACCTATCTTAGAAACACAACGTCAGAAAACCGATTGAATGTCCTGGCTCTAATGAACATTCATTATAATGTTAATTTAGATACCAAGCATATTGTTGATATATTTGCAATGAAAAAACGAAAAATTTTGTTATAAATTGAATTTAATTTTCAAATTGAAAAAGCAGATTTAACGTTGATTTACACACACACGCACTCACATATGTATATTGCGCCGAAAGTATATAATAACATTTGAATAAAATAAAAATTTACGGTTTGTTTTTTTTTTTACTTTTTTCATAACCCCCCCGAAAAAAATTCCTGGCTACGCCTATGCTTCCTAACCATATACAATATATATGGAAAGAAGTCTTTATAAAGTCACTCTTTATGATGTAGGTTGTCTAGCTTTTGAGCTAGCTGAAACCCTGAATATTGATCACCCATTCAATAAAGACAAAAACGAAAATCCTCGTTGGAAACCTAACCTTATTCCACGTATTTATTTTGGTATTTATCTTAGTGATAAAGAATTTTTACTTGCTTCAGTGACTCATCCTCGCTTTAAACTGCTGTGGATAGATGATTTAAAACTCAGGGCAAAATGCCTGCAATTTTTAGAACAGTTATAAAAGCAGGATCAATGACAGTAAAACAGAAACGTAACGTTCTTTGACTTTGATGATGAATTATCCACAGAACAATCGCATCAACATTTTCAATATCTTAATGATAAAGATTTAAAAATATTAGACAAACATTAAAAGATTAAACAACTTTTCATTAGATATAACACAGCATTGCCTTCAAGTGCCCCAGTTGAACGTCTATATAGTTCAGGTGCTCTTATTCTAACTAAACAGCATAATCGTTTATCTGATGATCTGTTTGAGACATTACTGTTCCTTAAAGTTAACCAACATTATTGGTGAATTTTATGAATTAATGTCTTTTTTCATTTTAAATGGAAACATTTATGAGATTTACAAAAATGTGATGTGGGTGTATATAAAATAATAAAAATAAAAAATTTGTTAATTCGTGATCCTTTTTTTATTAACGCCCAAATTTTAGTATCAAATGAAAACTGCATGGTATTTAAAATAATTTTTAAATACTTGTAGCCAGTATTTAAATACCTGTAGCAGTATTTGATATTTAAATACTATTTAAATACTGAATTTTGACCAAGTATTTGCAAAGTATTTAAATACTCAATATGTGAGTATTTTAACAACACTGGTTAGAGATAACCCAGTGAGAATGGGTGGGCCAGGACACGTAGTCAAGATTGATGAATCTCTGGTCTCGTGTGCCACACGAACGAGAAACGGTCACGCAAGGCCCTTTACGCAAAGGTGGGTGTTTGGAGGCTTCGACAAAGATACAAAAAGAAGTGTTTCTTGTGGAGGTGCCACAAAGGGACGCAGCAACGCTTATGCCAATAGTGCAACGCCATATACTGCCTGGTAATTTTTTCTCAATTTTTTGTAACAAATATATTTTATTGCTAAAAGGTCATTTTCTGGATAAACGAACTAACCAAAGACGATGCCAATATCCTACTTGCAAAAGTCGTCCTTTAACCTATTGCACTAAATGCAACGTCACACTTTGTACGGATTGCTTCTTGAAATATCATAGAAAAAATTAAAAAAAATTTTTTTAAATTTAGGTTACTCATCTGCCCAGCGATCTATTTATAGATCACCTTTTTTTGAACAAACTATCTTCAAATAAATTTTGAACAATTTTTTTAGTAAATTTGAACTATAATAATATGTAAATTTTGTTGTTTTGTTTGTTTTGAAAAAAAAATTAATTTGGGCGTTAATGGGTTAATAAATTTTTGAATAAAAATATAAATTTATTTAACTTTTAAGGCGAAATTATTATGAGTGCTATCAAAAAACATGATTGGTCGCCCAAAAAAAGAGTACATTCCTTTCGTTTTCCTAAAGATGAACACATGTTTCAAAAATGGATATCTGCAATTCCGAGAAAAGATTGGAAACCTACTTTGCATTCACGAGTAATCATGATCTATTGAATAAAGTGCATGACCAGGATTTCAGATTTTAACTAAATTCCTTACATTGTTACAAAATTATAATACATTACATAGCTATGTTATTTGAAATGTTTATTGAAATTTATTAATTTTATTAATAATTTAATTACAAATAATAATTATATTTTTTTTTCTAAGGTATGTGAAAAGCACTTTCCAGCTGAGGCCATCATTACTAAAAAATCTTCATTTGATGCTAAATCTGGAAAAATGATTTTGACTTCTCTCGAGAGGCCAAGATTAAAAAAAGATTCAGTTCCTTCAATATTTCCTGGATGCCCAGACTACTACAGCACATCAGTAACTCTCAGGGTATCGCCGGATAAAGAGGCAGCGAATGGAAAGTTTGAATATTGACAATGCAATTACAAAAAGTCTGATGGAGCACAGTCAATATTTAACAAAAAACAAAATAAATAGTTTTTCTGAATTGTGCGACAAAGTAAAGGAACTTAAACTTTCTAAATTTTGGAATGTCGTATGTCGAGACAGCGATATCTTATTTTTTAATTTATCACATGATGTACCAACAGAAATAGTATATCTACTCGTGGTAAACAAGGAATTAGAACTGAAATTGTTTTTTAAGTGTTCGCTTACAATTTATTAATGATATTGAGTCTCCGATAAATGTCAATTATATGTTTGATATAACGACTATTTTGGATGAAGTTGAAAAAAAAGAGAGAGATGGTCTTTTCAACAATAAAAAGGATAATTTGTCAAACCTAAAAGAATTGTTAAAAATTGTAAAAGATAATGACCAAGATAATGAAGTTTTTTTTCAATTTTTTTATAATCAACTGGAATTGATATCAGACAATAAAGAACGACGTCGTTACCACAATGACACTTTTATATTTTCCTGTATTTTCCATTTAATATCACCTAAAGGTTACAAATATGTTAGAAACTTTGGCTGCCTAATTTTGCCTCATCCAGCCAATATCAGAAAAGTTTGTAATTCTTTTAGACTAGGACCTGAATATGAACAAGGTGGAGAAGAGTGTCTGCATTACATGTCTAAAAAATTTAAATATTTAAATGAGAAAGACAAAAAGGTAATGCTAATGGTTGATGAAATTTATCTTAAACCATATTTAGATTATAAGGGTGGTAATATTGTGGGACAAAGTGGATCTTCAAATAATTTGGCAACAACTGCTCAAGTTTTTATGCTTAACAGTTTATTGTCTCCTTATAAAGATGTTGTTCATATCTTCCCTGTTAATTCTCCATCGGCTGATATATTGTTTAGTATATGTAAAAAAATTCTTATTGGTTTAGAAAAAATTGGTTTTAAAGTTATTAGCATAATAACAGATAATAATGCTATCAATAAGAAAGCGATGTCAATGTTTTCCAATCCACCAAATGTAAATATTAATTATCCTCATCCATCTGACAACACCAGACCATTATTTTATATAATAGATCCAGTTCACATTTTTAAATGTATCAGAAACAACTGGATTAACCAAAAAATGACACTGTCTCCTTCTTTTTTCCTAAATTTGATGATCCTAGTGTTTCTATGGTTGCATCCTTCAAAACAATTACAGAATTACAGACAATAGAATCTGGAAACTTGTTGAAACATAGATATGGTTTAACGGTCAAATCATTATGGCCGAACAGCATAGAAAAACAAAATGTGAAACTTGTTTTACGTGTATTTTCAGATTTTGTTATTCAAGCTCTGAAGGAATTAGGACCCAAACAAAATCTTCCTAACTATTTAGAAACTTCCCATTTCATTGAAATAATTTTGAGGTGGTGGAGAATTGTTAATGTAAAAACTCCAAATGCAGGAATTATAAAGCGAGATGATTATAGAAATCCTATCAATTCTTCTATAGATGATAGTGGCATAAATTACCTGACAAAATTTTTATTTTGGTTGGACAGTTGGAAACAGATGAAAACTACCTCTGGCTGTTTAACGAGAGAAACCTTTTTTGCCTTACGTCACACCACTACTGCTCTAATAGAGGCAAGTAAATACTGTTGTACCGAATTTAATTTAAAATATGTTTTGTTGGGGAAATTCCAAACGGATGCTTTAGAGTCTAGGTTTGGTCTATACAGACAATTGTCTGGAACTAATTATAATGTATCACTTAGACAAATCTTTGAGTCAGAAAAAAAATTAAGAATCTCCAGTGTTTTGAAAAATAAATTAATTGGCTGTCTAAAGACTATTAAAGATGAATCCAGTAAAGATGTCAATGATAATTTCCTGGATCCATCAAAATATGAAAATTTACAGCTTGATGAAAATGATTTTGACTTGGAAGATGAAAAACCAATTATTGTATACGTTGCTGGATATTGTCTACATATAGCTCTGAAAAAGCTTAATTGGTGTCCATTATGTAAAGACTTGATGTCATTGGATAGATCAATGGAAGATGTGGACCCTTCATTTTCTGTCATTGCTAATGTGGACAGGGGTGGTTTGAAAGCTATTATTGATTTAGTAACCTATAATTATTGTGTAGTAAAGAAATTAACAAGTGGATACTTTTGG
Source organism: Helobdella robusta (assembly GCF_000326865.2). NCBI lineage: Eukaryota > Metazoa > Annelida > Clitellata > Rhynchobdellida > Glossiphoniidae > Helobdella > Helobdella robusta. The sequence goes on along the minus strand of NW_008705028.1, from coordinate 626,986 downwards.
AATATATTTAGAGGAACAAAGACAGAGAATGATGGCTATCAAAATAACAAATTCAATTTTAGATGATCATGAATTTAGTTATTGGCCAGACTGTGATAATGGTCATGCTGAAATTGATATATGTAATAGAATTTTGTATAGTGCTACTAATTGTTTGTTAAATAATTTTTGTAAAATGAAAAATGATACAAACACTAAGCATAAAAATGTCAGAAAAATGTTAACGTTTCATGATTAGATGTTTAATAAAATTTTTAAACACTTTACAAGGCTTGTTTATTTACGTTACTACATATATGTAAACAAAATGCGTTTGCCTCATAAATGAAATTTGCATAATGAGCACTCAGGCTTGTACTTACGTTAGGCTACGCCTCAGCCCATGATATTTTTGGGAAGGGAAAGCCATTTATTTTTCAACATGATGGCGCCCCATGTCACACAGCCAAGAAATGCGAAAAATGGTTTGAAGAAAACAAAGTGAAGGTATTGGATTGACCTGGAAACAGTCCAGATCTCAACCCAATTGAAAACCTATGGGCCCGGTTGAAGAGGTTGGTGGCTAGAAAGAGACCAAATAAAACAGAATTTATTGCAGCTGTTATTGACTCTTGGTTCCATCTAATATCTCCTACAGACCTGCAGAAACTAATAGACAGCATGCCAAGTAAGTGTCAGGCTGTAATCAAGTCAAAAGGATATCCAACTCCATTCTAAGAAAAACAACATTTTAACCAAAAAATTTCAAAAATCTAAATTAACTATCAAAATTATATGTAATTAATACAAATATTTAATTAATAAGTTGAGATTAATAAATTAAATAATTAAAAATATAAATAAAGTATTTTTTGGCTTCATAAAATTGTTTTTTATAAAAGTTAAAGAAAATTGCTATGTGTTTCCGCAATTTTGTTCATTAGTGTATATTATACGGTCACTAACCAACAAGCAAGCAAACTATATTTAGTTTATGACAAAACTTTACATTAGTGTCTCAATGCAAACAAAAAATCGAGACAGTGACGTAGGGTATTGAATACTACTTTAATAGGTGTAAAAGTGAATTTATGTTAATAACACTAAATAAATGAATTAGAGTGAATTTATATTAATAACGCTAAATAAACAAATTGTTCTTTATGTTTAACTTTTTTTATTAATTATTGTTTTAGACAAATATATAAAATGAATTAGAATTTTTTATTTCAAAAATGTAATGTTAGGACATAACTTTTCAAAATTGATTGGCTTATTTAAAATTGATTATATAATAAAACTGTAAAATTTAAATTCAAATTATAACAATTTCTAAAAAATGTTTTTAAAAATATAGTATTTAAATTACTATTATATTATTTTATGAAACAAAAATGAAATTTTTAGAATATTTAAATTTTCGTCTTTCAAAAATCTATATTGCAACTTTCGAGACATTTGATTTGGCGCTTTATCTCGAGTTTGTTTATTTTGTAGTGCGTAATTTCTTTTTATGGGTTAATGCGTTGACAGTTGCAGATCTGGTCATGAAGGATGAACGGGAGGCAATGGCTCAGACTGAACAGGTTGTTGCAGGCCCGGAACTAGGGTGGGCAAAGGGGGCAAGCACCCCGGGCACGGCAAATTTTAGACATTTTTTAAAAATTTGAAAAATTTATTCGCATTTGTTATATATAATATGGATGATGGATCAAAGTAAATTTGATTTTTTTATATTACTCATTTTTAATTTTTTTTTAAATTTTTTTTGGTTTGTTTTTTTCTATGTAAAGATTAAAATATAAACGCAAATATTATGAGCAGAATCTTTATCTTATTTGTAATCTTTCCCTTATTTGATTTAAAATCACGCCGCGAAAAATATCGTATAGTATAGTAGGTTAGTTTAGTCGTTTTCATGTTAGAAAATAAAAATGGATGGCAGAAAAAACTTAGCGGAGCTGAATACAAAAGAATTGCTAAAGAAAAACGAAAAAAAGAAAGCGATGTGCTGTCACTAACGCCAAAATTAGAAACGTTATTCAACAAATCTAATGTTTATGTTAGTATTATAGTGAATAGTGATAAAGAGGGCTCAAAAGAAAAATCAGGTAAATATTTTTATTATTTCAAATTTTATTAATTGAATAATGGAACATTATGCACAATGTGTATTAATTATGCATCCTTTTGAATAAAATAATTTTTTTAAATATTTCGTATTTAGATGACATGGAAGCTAAAGAAGAGACCAAGGAGAAAGTATTTTGGTTCAACTTCAATCCAACAAATGAAACTGTAGAAGAATTATTACCTCAACAAGACCCCACAACTAGTCTTCAAAAGACATCTAAAATCCCTTTTGATTTCAGTGATCCTGGTTCATGGCCACAAAGTTTTTCTGATTCAGAAAGATGTTTCATAACAAAAATGAGATTTGAAAATTTAACTGAACAAAATTTGAGTAATAGTAGCCGAGAAGGATGCAATTTAACCAAAGACTGGTTTTATAAAGTTCTCAAAAATGGAGAAAAAATGAAAAGATCATGGTTAGCCTATAGTGAAAGTAATAAAGCTCTCTATTGTATTCCCTGCAGACTGTTTCCACACTTAGCTTCAAATCAAATGTCTTCTTTAGCTAAAGAAAAAGGACTTACCAATTGGAAAAAACTTAATGAAAAGTTGCCTGAACATGAAAATTCATCTAACAACAAACTTTGCTTTTGCTCTTGGAAAACATTAGAATCTTGTTTAGTAAATGGAAGTATTGATGCAGAACTCCAAGATCAGATCCAACAAGAAGAGTTGCATTAGAAAGCGGTATTGCGCTGTATTGTAGATGCTATTCTTGGCAAAACAAGGAAGTCCATTTCGAGAAACTAAAGAAAGTTTATTTTAATGTCAACTGCACATAACCATACAAACATGCGAGTTTACTCTAATGCCTACCATGTAAAAACTTTCTCTTTAAAAGTTTGATTAAAAGCATACCAAAATTACGATTTTAACATTACAAAGTTATTAAATAATTGATGACTGTTAGTGTTAAAAAGATGTTTTAATTTACTTTATTTAAAAATTATTTTCAGTATTTCACTTTAAATCATGAATAATTAATATTAATTTATTTAAATAATAATAAATAATTTAAACAACTAATTTAAATCAAATAATTAATATTCTTAATATCAATTCACTTTTATACATATTTACACTCTCACTCCTGCTTATTATCTCGAATTCCGTAAATTTCGTGAATTTCGTTTGCATTGTAAAGTTTTGCCAAAACCACTTTGCCATCTCCGGGATTACCAATTAGAAATTTATAACTGCATTGTTTTCATTAGTTTCATCTTTCATGCACAGAGAGTAATTATCCTAACTGCTAACTAATAATAATTGAAAATTGACTTTAAAAAAATTGTGCATAATGCTCACAATACTGAAAATGTTTTGAATTGTGTGCACGATGCAGAGAAAACTTTGATAAATTTTGTGCACATCGTAATTTTATAATTTTTTACCAACCACTGGTTATGATAAAACCAGTAAAAAAAACAAATCACGATCTATATTATTCTTACTTGCAGAAAATCACTTGTTTCTTTTTAGCAAGAATTAAAACAAAGTATATATATAAAATAGTAGAAATACCCTTCAAAATTGTCCTCCGCCGACTGAAAATCTTCAAAACTGAAAACTACGTGGCCATCAATGAAAACGAGCGAGAAAAGGAAAGGGTACTTTTGATTGAAACTACAAGCCGCAATTATTGATAAACATGGATAAAGAAACTGCAGAAATTAATTGCTTTATCTATGGTGATAAATGTTTAGTAAATAAAAAATGCTGATTGAAAAACTTTAAGCCATTTATATCAACTATCCGCTGATCTGCATGGAACCATATATATAATAAAAATTATACAGTAATGTAGGTAAATGTAATGTAAGTAAAATGTAGAAAAGAATCAACTGATACACAATGATATCCTCCTCTCTAGTGACAATAGTAATCTTACTCTTCTTCTTGCTCTTGACTTTTCCTTGGCTTTTGATACTGTTGACCATACTATTCTCTTGAGACTGCTGCATCATTCTTTTAATATTACTGATTCTTGTCTATCTTGGTTTTCTTCTTATCTCTGTAATCGTTTTTCTTCTGTTGTTTTCAATAATTCTACTTCTAACTCCTCTACTCTTACTTTCGGGGTACCTCAGGGTTCTATCCTTGGCCCTCTTCTATTTATACTCTATACTTCTGAACTACCTCGTATTATTAATAACTTTTCTTTCTCTAGTCAACTATATACTGACGATTCTTAAATTTATACTTCTTTTCCTCCATCTAATATCAATAGTGTTCTTCATAATTTATCTCTATGTCTTTCTTCAATTATTGCTTGGTCTGACACTATGTGTCTTAAACTTAATCCTTCTAAGTTTGAATTAATTTGTTTTAATAAATCTAAACACTCTATTAATATTCCTCCTATTATCTTACCTGATTCTAAAACTCTTGATGTCTCTCATAAGTTTCGTAGTCTAGGTTTTATCTTTGATTCTACTATGTCTCTCTCTTCTCAGATTAATAGTGTTGCTAGAAGCTCTTACTTTCATCTACGTAGAATAAAAAAACTTTCGCCTTTTCTTGATGATCTTACTCTTCTCCTTCTTGTTACTTCGTTAGTCTTATCTAGGATTGATTATTGTAACTCGCTCTTCTATGGTCTTCATGATATTAAACTATACCCTTTAAGTAAAGCTTTTAACTCTGCTGCTCGTCTAGTTGCTCGTGCCCCTTTCTTTTCTCATATATCTCCATATCTTGTTCTCTTGCACTGGCTACCTATAAAATAAAGAATAATTTTTTAAATTTGCGTGTTCATGTATAAGTCTCAATCTAAATTATTTCCTAAGTATTTATCAGATATATTAAATGAGCCTAAACGCCCCGGTTTACAATCGTCTTCTTCTTCTCGCTTTTTCTTAACTCGTGTTAAACACTCTTTTGCCAAATCTGCTTTTGCTTTTTCTGGTCCTTTTCTCTGGAACTCTCTACCTTCTTCTCTGACTACTTCTCCATCACTTGCGAAGTTCAGAGCGGATCTCAAGACCCATCTGTTTTCAAAATTCATTGAGGAGCGCTATTGAACATCGCGGTAATAGCGCTTTATAAGCTAATTGATTGATTGATTGAACTATGAAGTTAGTTTCATGTGTTCATACGATGAACAGCACTGACTAAACTTTAAACAAAAAAACCTCCTTTATCAAATGAATACGGATTGTGAGAAGTTCATATTAGAGAGCGGCAATTGAAATTTGTTCTTAATTCCCTCCAATTTTGTCTGTCATTGCCGATTCGCTCCCGAATTTCCATTTACGACAACGTTCCCAAGAAATCCATTTTCCATTTTTTATACTCATTTCCCCGTTTTCTCTCCCGTTCCCTCCCATTCAAAAAACAACAAAAATTTTTTCAAAAAAAAGCAAATATTAAGAATGCGGATTTAGTACGAAACTGAATAAAAATTTAAAAGCTCTCAAAAGTATTAAAGCAACGTTATAATTTATAGTTATAACAATTAAAACAATTTTATACATGTTAATGAATATACACAGACACACATACTATGTACTATATAAAATTTCTATTGACCACATGTGTGAATATGTGTATGTGTCGACCACATGTTTGCATATATACCTACATTTTAAATAAAATTTCTTTTTAGCTCTTTTGCTTGCACGCACGTGCTTATCTTCTTCTTTAACTCACACGTGCGTACATTAGTGAATGTGTAGTGTATGCCTAGATCATATATAAATATATATATATATACAGAACTCAGCAGGTTTTTTTCGGGAACAAATTATCTGGTATTGAAGCAATGTCATCTGGTGTACCACAAGGCTCACATATCCTGTTTGTTCTGTACACTGCTGAAGTATATGAAGTAATAGAATCTTTTGGAATAGAGCTGCAAAAATAACTGTTGGACGTAGAAAGTATGACCATGCGACACCCATTTTAAGAGACCTACATTGAAAAACAGTGAAAAAAAGTATCAACTATAAGATTTGTGTGACTATGTATAAGGCTATGAACGGGTTGTTACCAATATATCTAGTAAATAAAATTAAAAAAAACCAGCTTCTTCAACAGGTGTAAAATTGAGATCACACTATGCCAATTTACTGGCAGTGACAACTACTAAACTACAAACTGCAATTGGTCCTGACACGGCAATATTGCCGTGTCAGAACCAATTGCATGGAACAGTCTTCCGCAATCGCTCAGAATGCCTGGACTAAAGCTTGATGATTTCAAGAGGAACTTAAAAACATATTTATTTTGACGTAGAAATACTTTATCGATTTGTGCTTTATGGACATTCACTGATTTCATTTATAATAGAGAGCGCTTTCGAGAAATTTTAATTTTATAAATAAATTGTTGATAATATATATATATATAAACAATGAAAATAAAAAAAATGCGATATATACAAATATAACTTCTGTCGAAATTTAATTAATATTTAATTATAAAACAGTTGAGACTTTAAAGACAGGCTTGACAATGCAATTTGCGTTATTATTTGATCATCAGTGAATGTTTGAAGAATATCTTTCTCTGCTGCTATTATCATTAATGCTGATAAATAATCATCTGCCATGGTAGACCTTAGGCGGTTCTTTATAATTTTCAGCTTACTTAAAGCTCTTTCTGCAGAGGTACTTGATAAAGCAGGAGAAGCAAATATTCTGTATAGCATCAGCAAATTGCGGTAACCAGATAGTTGATGAAGAACATTAAGTGGTTTTATGAAACTGCAATTTTTCCAATTATTAGTATCATTCGTTTGGGCTTCTTTATATGCCATATTGTTATTGTCATCTTCTTCATCTGATTTATCAGAAAATATTTCCATGCCAGAGTCATAACCTGAACCTGCAGACAGGTTTTCCATCTTTTCGTCATTTTTTAGCAACGTGTATGCTTTTTTAAATTCGTTCAGTTCATTTGCAACATCCTCTGCGTTGACACTATACTGGTTACAAACAGTTTCTATTTCACTAGCCTTAACACAACGGTTGCTTAAAAGTGTTTTGGGAGTAAATAGCGAAAGTTCTTTTAAAAAAACCAAATTTTGCTGCTCAAATCTACTTTTCATTTGTTGATTCACCTCATCTAAAACAATTAAAAAGCATTCATTTTTCATTTTATTTATTCCAACTGAACATTCGTCGCTGTAATGTTCATCAAACATTTTTTTTTTGTACGACGTCTTTCAAAATCAAAATCTGGGCTGATGCCATGTGCTGTTGCGAATGATTTCGATTCACTGCATATTGTTTTCCACGTCAAATCAGCATTTCTTCTTATGATGTCAAACTGATGAATGCAGTCTTTTATCAGTTCTGTTGCAGACGCCATGTCAATTGATATATCCTGCACTGCTTTGGATACAGACAAGACTAATAATATTATAAACCAATTTTAAAATTTTCATGCTAATTATCACACGGATGTTTTTCATTCTTTTACGAAGTCCAAGTGCAACAGTAACTGTTTCACTGTCACTCAATGATGATTCAGCCACCTCGGATAGACTTGTTAATATTTCTGAATATCTTTTTATCACCGTTTCTACGGCAGATTCTGTGCTGTTCCAGCGAGTGGTTTGAACACGCTTTAATTGCATTTTATGCTGACAATTACTTTGAGAATTTTGGAATACAGCATTTCTGCGATGACCATTCATGAATGAATATAAATCTTCTAGCAGTCCTAGCGTATTTTTTATTTCATTACAGCATTTCATAACGCCATTCATCACTAAATTTAACCTGTGTGCATTGCACCAAATATAAATTGCTTTTTCACACTCCTTTTGAATAAGAGTAGCATACCGACCTCGCATGTTACCTGCACCATCATAGCATTGACCTATCACCCATGACATATTAAAATGCAATTTAGTCAGAATATCAATAACTTCTCCTTTGAGTATCTTGCCCGATGTTCTCCACAAGTAAAGACTTCCAACAATCTTTCAACTGGATGCAAATCTCCCATACTATTTATTCTAGATATCTCAGCAAAAGAACATTTGCTTCCTTTTTACTAAAATCTTGTGTGCTATTAAAAATAATACATGCCTTTTGTTGTTCTGCAATATTTGACACAATTTTCTCAACAATCATTCGTTTCATTGTTGTCAAAACAACTCGAATATTGCTGGAACTTAGAAAATTAACAGCCATTTTCTTTCTTAATCTATGTGATTCATCAACTTTCATCAGATATGCAGCAGCACTTGGATCCCGTTTAGATATTGTTCGAAAAACATTTATAAACTTTCCATTATTAGATGTTTTTCCACGAAAAGCTATCTTTTCTTCACTTAGGTACTTAACACAATCTAAAATGCATACCATAACTTTTCTATATTCTTGAATTATATCTTTTCTATTTCTCTCGATGAAGACATCTACGGCCAATCCTCTTTTCCAATTTATTTTTGCAATATCAGCTTCGCGATGCTCTGCACTTACTTCATGACGAATGATATCCCGCAAACCATTATGCCAATTATTAAAACCTGATGTTGTCTATACAACTGAACCTTTTGGGCCGGAAAACATAATACGTGTAATACAGTAAATTTTGTCAGTTTGTTTGCTGTAAGACAACCATTGTCTCTTACATTTTGAGCCATCTGGCATTACACATTCAAACCATTCTTTTTGGAAACTGCGACCATCAGTAACAGGATAGGAATAGTCATTTGGTTGATATACACCAAGTGCCAGGCATGTTGTTATTTCATGCCTTTTCAATATTCGTCTACAAAACTGAGCTGCATCATTTTTGTCTAAAGCTAAGTTTAGATTTTCACAATAATTAAATTTATTTTCAATATTTTTTTCAACTAAACCATGAGCATTCAAGTTGGAATTGTTTGATTGAATCAAATCACAAACGTTGCTGTTGGATTCAGCTGCCTCTGTTGGCAAATATTCTTTAGCAACAACATCACCAATATTATCATCTGATTTTCTCATATCATTATTACTGCCTGCTGGCATTAAACTTGTAGATGATGAATTAGTTTGGCTTGAGCTTTGTGGTTTCCATTTACCATAGATGTCTTTTACTGAAACAATGTCTTTTTTTATGTCATCACCTCTGTAATAAAGATATTTGAATGGGTGCTAAGAATTAAATGAAAGGAGACAACACAAATAAACGACGCTTTCAAATTATTTTTTAAAATCTGTCTAGTTTAGTTTAGTTAGATTTAGAGAATAACCTTGCATGCATATATCCATGATCTTTTCTGCAATGCAAACTCCACTTACCTTGGCGAATGATCTTGCGACAACCGGGCTGCAAACATTTGCACTTACAAAAAAATTTCTGATCTCGAAGCATTGTTTTAAAAAAATTATTAATCCGGAATAAAAATTTAAATAAAACTAAAGCGATGCAAAATTGAATTCAAATATTCAATATTAATTTAATCAAAACAGACGAGCATATTTGGCTCCGCCCATGAAACTAAAAGCGATTTCTATGTAAACTCGTTGAATTTGGGGGGTATTTTGCTTGGGGGGTAATTTTTCGGGGGTATTTTGCTTGGGGGGGTTTTTTGCTCTGGGGTATTTGTCCGGGGGGTATTTGTCCTGTTACCCTCGTGACATCAAACTGTTCAACATTATTCAGAACTGGTGAAGATTCACTATCCATCGACGTTGATGGTTGCCATGACGACGACGACGAAGATGGAGTAAACTGAGATAAGGCTGTTGACGGTGCTATACTGGATGCCTCCTCCGGAACGACCACATTATTTCCGTCCCAGAACCTGACTGATAGACTGCTTTGAATGTTAATTTAAACATCAGCTTTGGAATCTGCCCCACTGTGAAGTGATAAAATGATATATTCATAAGCATCAATAATAAATATTTCTCTGTCATTGACATAAAATCGAACATTGTTTTGCAATTGATTCAAAGTAACGTTAGTGAAAAATTATTTTTTTATTGTCTAAATCAGGGGTGTGCAACTGGCGACCAGCAGACCACAACCCGGTCCGCCAATCCATTTTAAGTGGCCTTCGGAGATAAATTTCAAGATTGTTAAAACAATAGGAAAAAGTTTCATTCATCATTCATTTTAATTAAATTCAAATTCGTTCCGTTTCGTCTTCGTTTAATATATGACATGCATTTTATTAAAAACCGTTTAATGTCTAACATTCACCAATTGTAAGTGTAGATGTTATAATGTTACTCCATAGTTTCTGTGAAACTGTTTCTACAAAATTTAATCGACCTAACACTAACTGCTAACTCCAGGTGGGATAGCGCGAATTTCTATTTCTTTCCATTAGTTTCACTGTTTATTCTGGGTTGTAATAATTGTAATTAAATGTTCACACACACAAAAATATTTTATTTGATGAATTCATTTTCTTAATTAATTTTTAAAAACGAGTATTTAAATAAATTATTGCAAAGGAGATACATTTTTCTTAAAAAATTTTCATAATTTTGTACGCTTAAATTGTGTAAATAGAATAGTGAAAGCATGTAGCTTTAGGCATATAGTTTTAGTGTTTTTGTTCATACTATAATTCATTTTAATGAAATTAGATTTAATTTTAGCTTTTAATTTTAATAATTTTTTAAACGTTTAAATTTGTATATAATTTGGTTTATTTATTTTATTCACGCTTCTTATTTGAAATTTCACTATTTTGAAACATTAATTTAGTGAAAATGTTAAAAAAATTGTGTTTATGTTTTTTGGTAATTTTAGGTTAAGTGGACTCCCCGACCTCGACAGCTCACACTTACACTGCATAGAAGTTACCTAACTCCTATGCTAATGTATTTGCTTTAAAACTTGACACCTTTCGAAAAAAAACAACTAAAAATAGCATCCGACCAGATCCTGCCCTTAATAACCGATCAAATAATTTACGTTTGTAAATATAAGAAGTTTATCAACAAATATAGCCTTTTATATGTTTAGTGTTAATACTACATAAAAAAAAGTCATATTTTTCTTTAATCTCCTCACGTATGCGCGTGAAATGTGCACAGAAAAATAATATGAAAGAAATAAGAAAAACATTGCAGATCCTGATTGTACAAAATATTCAGATCATATTCAAGATTTGCAAACTGAATTTATCAATTGATTTTCAGGTCTTAAAAAATTTGAATATGATTTTAAATTATTTTCTTGGTCATTTGACATGACTCAAAGCCATAACTGTGAAGATCCAATGATGGCAAACCAATGAGGACATCATCTTCTGTGATCTGGCTGGTAAACAGTGTCGGTGGCAACAGGTTGGTTTGCTCAACAAGCCCGACTGCAGAACCACCGAGATCATATTCGTCAGTGTGGTACATACCTGGCATCTCTACTGTCTTTCCACCTAAACATCCAGCAGATTAATTGTAGAAACATTTCTATATATATTTTTTCGATTCGTTTTCGTAGTTTTTGAATATCGTCTATTTTCAATTTTATATCGTCCGTTCAATAGCATTCAGTTTTGCACTTACAATTTTTACAGGTTAAATAATGGTTTTTAATTATTTATTTCTGTTTTCATAATATTTGATGAGATATTTTTCTATATTTGAATAAAATTTATACAAAAATAAAATTATGATAATTTAGCACAGTTACGTTTCAAATTTGGTCTTAACTACCAGGTTAAATAATTTTAAATTTGGTTTAAATATTAGATACAAGACAAAATGAATCAAAAAGTCTAAAACAAATTAGGCAGAGTGCTTCAAAAGTTGGTGAAATGGTTTACAAAATAGGCGTAAAATGGAAAAAGATGTTGAAAATTTAAAAGGACTTAACCAGATTAAATTTCAACTGATGCAGCAACAGCAATCCCAACAGCATTCAGCAACTCTGCCCCATGAACAAGGTTCAACTTCGATGCATGAGCCTCAACATTTGACATTTCCTTGCCATTTATGTTTAGAAAAGTACAATACAAAATGGAGTCTGGAAAGACATGTGGACCAAAAACATCAGTCACCTGAACAATACTAACTAATAATAAATACTAACAATGCCAACATTTTTTCCTCTCTACATAAAAGAAAATCAATTTTAAACATGTTAAAATTTAGAACGAATACTTTGATTAACTTTCATGTTTGCTGATGTTTAAAAAATATGATTTAGTTTAGAACGAATACTTTGATTTACTTTAATGTTTGCTTTTATGTTTAAAAAATATGATTAATTTTTTTTTATAATAGAGATAAAGATATGGGGGGGCGGTATGATAGCATAATTGGTTAAAGGCAATAATAATATAATATCATATGCAATAATAAATCTAAATACTCAATTACTATTCTTCCTATTATCTTACCTGATTCGAAAACTCTTGATGTTTCTCACAAGTTTCGTAGTCTAAGCTTTATCTTTGATTCTAGTATGTCTCTTTCTTCTCAGATTAATAGTGTTGCTAGAAGTTCTCACTTTCATCTACGTAGAATGAAAAAATCATTTGCCTTTTCTTGACGATCTTGCCTTTTCTTGTTTTTTCTTTTCTCCTTCTTGTTACTTCGTTAGTCTTATTTAGGATTGATTATTGTAACTCGCTCTACTATGGTCTTCCTGATTCTACACTTTATCCTTTAAGTAAAGCTTTTAACTCTGCTGCTCGTCTAGTCGTTCGTGTGTCCCTTTTCTTTTCTTATATACCACCATATCTTATTCTCTTGCACTGGCTACCTATAAAACATCAAAATCTAAATTATTCCCTAAATACTTATTATATATATTAATTGAACCTAAACGCCCCGGTTTACGATCATCTTCTTGTTATTATTTCTTCTTAACTAGCGTTAAACATTCTTTTGCTTTTTCTGGTCCTTTTCTCTGGAACTCTCTACCTATTTCTCTGACTACTTCTCCATCACTTAAGAAATTCAGAGCGGATCTCAAGACCCATCTGTTTGCAAAATTCATTGAGCAGCGCTGTTGAACACCGCGAAAATAGCGCTTTATAAGCTAATTGATTGTGCCTGATGCACGCATTTCAGGGGTATCCATATACGATGTGTGTTTTTCATTGAAACCTCTGAAGCAGGTGCACAAAAGTATTTGATCTTCAACCTTTTTTTAAATCTCATAAGGTAAAAGGCATATCATCAAGTCCTTGAATACAACGAACGAATCTCGTCAGACCAATCATTTAACAAAACAGATGGCTTTCTGTTAACACAGAGCTTGAGTCATACATCCAACTTACCACCCCTTATGAAACTATATGGTCTGATGAAAGGATATACCCTCATAACGAAGGGTGAACTGTACGGAGGTGTAGTGGAGAACAAAAAAAATTACTGGGATAGGAAGGCTTTGTGAGAGGTTTGAAGAAAATTAGTGAGTGGTTCGCCATAGATTTAGTGTACTTATGAAAAATTTTAATTTGTTTATTATTCAATGGTGTCAAAACAATTTCCAGAAAAAGCATGGTTTCGTATCTAGTTCATATTAATGCTCATGTTACACGTTAATAATAATTCAAAAGCTTAGTGACTAAAGCCATGTAGTGCGACTCACGTTCGAACTTTACGTAACGTAGAATCTTAGTTTTAGCTTTTGTAGAAATAATTGTTATACATTGTTTGTAAAAAAAAGCCGCACAAAGCAGACACAAACATACACAATCGCACACACACACACACATTTATATACAATAATACATTTTTTTACACATTCCGCATTTTCTTTTTTCTAATACTCATGAAACTACACATGCAAAAAAATATAATTTCGGCAACATATTTAAAAACCCTGCAAATATCATATACATAGAGAGGTGATCTTCTTAATTTTTTTTGATATTTATAAGACTTCACCATAAACACATTCTTTTTTAATGGTAGGACCACGATAGACCTCACTATTAGTCCAATATTCCACTGGAGCATCTATCTTAACAAGTTCAGTTTCTGTCAAGTTATCATTTTTTATCTCCTTGTAGTAGTTACAAGATCTTTCTTCTTCGTCATTGTAAGGTGGAAACAAAACATCAAAAAAAGCTATCGGAGTTTCTAATGTCGAAATTTCGTGAAAATTAGCGACATCTGGAGTTAGTGTGATGACATCACTCGACGTCGTTGCATTAACAGTTGGGTGTCTGCAGACTTGAATTGGTGTCTGGAATGATAAATCCACTGAACTTCCGTTGCTGGTCTTTTTTATTGAAAATGATTTAACAGCGCATGATCCATATATTACCTGGAAATAACAAAAAACAATTGGATTTATCATTATTATTACATTTTTGATGGAGAGTTGGTTTACGTTTGCTTAACATCTTTATTTCACAGTTAAACTTAATAATTACACTTTTGATATTTGTATAACTTTTCTTTCATCATTGGCAAAGCAAAGTTTGTACGTTGGAAATAGTCAACTAATACCACAAAAAATTGTATAGAATAACACTGAAAAATAAAAAAAATGTAATAAGCCTGTAACTATATCACCTTGTGGCCGTCATATCTTTTAAAAATTTTGCTCACAAAATTATAGCGAGTGAAAATGGAAGGAAATAAACAAAAATAGTAATTGAATTGTAAAAGTATTCCTTAAAATTTTGCACAGAAATGATATTTTTCAAATGATTTCCATTTCTACAAAAAATAAATAAAACTACTTATTCTCAACCCTTCACTACGCATTATGGATTTAATTATAACTATAAATAAGGAATTCAATTACACTGTGAACATTTTGAAATAATAAAAAAATTAGGAAACATGAAGATTCAAATTGAAAGACTAAAAAAATTGAATGCAATATAATATAGTATTTTCCATATTATTTGCAATTATACTATGTATTATTACTTTTTGATATAAAATTAAATGAACAAAAGTTGTTTTTTCATAAATATATAGCCTATATTCACCTTCTATTTTAAGCAAATATTGAATTTTTTCCAGACAAATAATATAATATTGCAAATTTATTTCATAAAAGTAAAACCATCAAGTTCGTTCTATCAAGGTCTGACTGTATTGTACATAAATACATATATATATATATATAGTATTATATTATATTCATCTATTTTTATTAGGGATGCACCGAAGTTCGGCCCCTGCCCCGGCTCCGGCCAAAATCCGGCTTTTTGTTTAAATCCGGCCCCGGCCGGATTTGGTGGCCGGATTTAAGCGTCTATCGACATTTAAAAATGTTATAAATAGAAAAAAAAAATTCATTGAATTCAATTAATTTTATGTCAATAAGTTAAAAGCTAAGCATACATGACACATAATACAACATCAATAATTGTGAAATGAGCTGGACAATTTTCTTTGTGCTATAACATGGGTTATGCATAAATTATAAGCTGATCTTTGTGTAAAAGAACTTGTGCACGTGTTCATTCATACTATATAATTGTATATGACGGATCATATAGCTACATAATATAAATATACATAGAGATGCATAAGCGCATAATTTAAGAACATGGTATGTTAAAGGTTAGGCTAGGCATACATGACACATAATAACAACATCACTAATTGTGAGGTGAGCTGGACAATTTTCTTTGAGCTATAACATGGGTTATGCATACATTATAAGCTGATCTTTGTGTAAAAGAACTTGTGCACGTGCATACATGACACATAATAACAACATCACTAATTGTGCGATGAGCTGGACAATTTTCTTTATGCTATAACATGGGTTATGCATAAATTATAAGCTGATCTTTGTGTACAAAATTTGGTGTATCACACAGCTTATTCATATATTTGAATTAATTAACTATTGGCTTGGTGTTATTTTTTGATGTTCAACATGTAGATAACCGTAAATGTGAGTATTTTTTCTAACGTATGTAAAATGGTAACTAAAATCCGGCTCCGGTCGGTTTTTGAATTTTAAATCCGGCCAAGTCCGGCCCCAGCCGGATTTGAAAAACCTGAATCCGGTGCATCCCTAATTTTTATTCATTTAAATTATAATTATTACACGTTCATTTCTGTCATTTCATATATAACCAAAAGATTTTCAAAATTGAAAAATCTTTCAATGGGGCACAATTTTGATGGACTAAAACTACAACTGGATGTTAGATAACTCATTTATTAAAATAAAAATATTAAATTTTAATATAAAATAAATACTTTTATGAGTCCATACATTTGGGGATGATCATGAAGAGGTATTTTTGAACCCGGCTTTAGCACAAACACACCCATGGTGAAATTCTCATCTTTCCACACATCAATGTATGTTACAGGGGCAGAAGGTGCATCATCAGAATCTGACAATGAATCTTCTGAATCAGATTCATTCAAAGCGTATACTGTCTCCCGACCATCTAAAAGTTTAGGGTTGATGTTTAAATCAGAGAGCACAAGTCCTTTCATCAAATTTTTCAACGTTAAAATGTTATCTTGAAGCAACAACTTGTGTTTGGTTGAACGGACAGTTTTATAAGATTGAATCGCAATCTTTTGTAATAAATTCATGTATACCTATTTTAAAATTTATTTAAAATAAATAAAAAAAGTCAAAAGTGACGTAGGTTTACTGTGTTTAAAATGAACAAAAAATAAAATTGAACTCGATACAAAGTTTGAAAGAATAAAATAAAAAATTCTGCGCTGATCCATATACTTAGAATACCTATATAGGCCCTCGAACGCACCCGCACACATTTTAAGTGCGCTTTGAGTTTTGACCCATTCCTTAGTTTCCATCGTAGGTATATGTCAAATAAATATATAGGCCTTTGCTATATAAAAGGGGGAATAGCTTAAGCCTCTATGAATTCAGTTACGTTGAGGCAAAAGAAAAATTGTAAAAATAAATATATAACTAACCCTATGTAGTATATGTAATATTTACTTTTTAGCCAACTCTCATACTACCAATTATATCTCAATTTAAGACTCCCTTCGACACAAACCGATCCAAGTTATCACTAAACGTCTCACATAAAATCATAAAGCATACATCACTTATGCACTGCACTTTTCAAAGCAAAATACAAATGTACCAATCACAACAGCTTATTATTCATCTTTATATAACCACCTGCCAAGATAAGGACGATTCTTCCACCAACAACATATTGTTTTAATTTTAACAGCGCAGCTAATAACACGTCATGCACCAAAATAATAAAAAAATTACATTTGCACCTAACTCCTCCACGTTATCTAGCATTATAGCCTCATGCACTCATGTAAATTCCTATATAAATAATATAAATAATAAAATTTTTGGTTATTATTTGACTGGAAACCAAGCTATTGAATACATTTTACAAATTTTTATGCGAACCTGGAATGCTCATCTTTCATAAATATTATTAATTTTGTAATATTTTTTAAACAGAAAAATATTTATCAAAACAATTTTTTTAATGTAACATTATTTATCATTACTGTTTTATCTTCGAAACCTATGTTGTATATGTAACTTACTTTGACGCCAAGGTTCTGAATAATTGATGATATGGAGACATCGATCGCAGAGAATGATGAATGTGACTGCATTGCCAGATAATATTTGCTCAGGCATTGGCATTAGTAGTTTAGAGATGGAACAAAATTAATCAATGAGCCATGTACTCAACTGTAGGAAAAAAAATAAAAGATACTTATTTGTTTGAACGAGTATTTATAATAATTTTTTAATCCGATCAACTTTATAAATTCGAGCACTGTCTGATTCTATTGCAATAGGCTTTTTTTATGGTGACCACAGAGTGCTCGGGAATCAAAGGTTTGAGTGTTGATTACAATTTTTGTAATGACTACTTTCCCTTGCCTCTGCCTATTTGATCTTATTGAAAAATACCTTAATTATAAATGCAACTCAATTTATATATAACATAATGTTACATAAATGTTTTATTAAGGCCAAATCAAGCCTTCAGCGGACCCCAGACAAAATACCGAATCAGAGCCCTAACGTTGATTTTTAAAAATTCTTAAACTCAGTATTAAATGACAAGTAATGTAGGTATGCACATTTACAAATCACAAAGCTTTATTATCTTTAACAATGTACAACGAAAACAACAACGAAACAATGAAATGGTATTTGTGAATATTTTAATATATTTTAAATAACAATAATAATTTTAATTCGAAATTTTAAATTTGACGAAGTGAAACGATTCCCTTAGCATTGTGGCACTCTAGTGCGTAATGACTTTTCCTAATTCAGCGACTGATGAGATTTTAAAGATTAGACTCTGTCTTGTTGGTTTCCCGTAACACGCATTTCAAAAATGCTACATCGTAGCATAGCAGTTTAAACATTTAAACAGTCATCAATATTACATGTTTATATACGTTGAAAACATGTTGATACTGCTTACATATATATAGATATAGTATAGATATGTTGTTTTTCAATAACGTACAACAAAATAAACAATGGTGCAACAATTGCAAACACTTCCACATTTTTGAAGCAACAATTTCAGCAAACAACAACTTCAGAACAATTCAAACCGTGTATACATTTTTTGGAAAAGTTATCCATTCACTGATCAAATCAACAACGGAAAGTAAATACCTCTCCGTCAATCAGCCTTAAAATATCCAGCAACCATGTTTAAAAAAACTTACCTATGTTAGCTACTGTGTCAAAAGAGAATAAAAACACCCTTGCATCACCCATTCATTAGACAACATCAGATTAGTTCAATTAATTCCAAGAACCATTTTTTGTCCACAGCCGAAATGGCAATCAAACCTCATCTTAAAATTTATAATTTATAATGACACTCTTAAATTTGGAATTAAAGTGATCTATCAACTTTTTTAGATTCTTTTGTCAAAATCTATTTTTGGTGTATTCTTCTTAGTTGCATTTTCAAGTGTTGACAGATGTTTGTATGGATATAAAATAACTTTAAAATAAAATTCATGTTAACAATTTATAACTCTGAGATAATTTTTTCCATGAAAATCCTTTTGCTTACTAAACGTGAAATATTCTTCGTTTTGTCATTATTTAATTGAAATTTATAAAGTTAATTCAATGATGCCACAAGGTCTGTGGTTGTATCGATGATTGTATGAATGATTGTATTAATTGTTATGTATGTACGTGGTGTACTTAAACTTTACTTGAGTAGATGATTACTTTACTTGATTACTTTTTAGATTACTTTTTGCATGTGGTGGGATTTTTGACATTGTAAAAGTGATGAGATCGAATGTTAATGCTGCCTTGCGATCATAGATCATCTTGCTTGTATAGAGAAATCTAATGAATCTGCTGTTAAATAATTTGTTGGATATTCTTTGTTATCTAATAATGTATCTCATTAATAAAATTGTGCAAAATATAAACAAGGAGCTTCTAGTAAAAATTGAATGATTTTTCAAGAATTTCAAGGTATTTAAAATATTGTTAATAAATATCAGTTTTTATTATTATGGTCTGGTTTTTCTTTCCATGAACAATTATTATTCACACTTTTATAGTTTATTGATAAATATTTATTCATTTTAAAAAATTTTATTTTTTGATTATTTTTTAATTGATTTATTTCATGCATTTGCATAATGTTTCAGCATATTTAGTACCTTTTTTCTGGTTTCATATAGCCGCACTGATTTGAAATCGTCGTGCTTGACCTAGAAAAAATTTTTTTCTGTCGTCTGATTTCTCGAAAATCATGTGGATGGCAATTCTTCCATACCAACCAAAAAATTTTGAGTTTGAATGAGATCACCACGCACCCTCCTACGTTTCCGCGTTGACAGTCAGCACGTTGTTATTTCCTTCTCATACGTCAAGTGGTGGAATCCTGTTAACATTTTGTCAACCTTTGTTGAAATTTTTATTAGGACACTTTACAAAGGGCGATCGAGACTCATTGTTGTTTTTTTGACTATATTGTTATGTATAGCACATGCTATATATTTTATACAACCATTATTTATATATAGCATGAACTGTGTAATAGATTAACCATATTAAATAGTCATGCATGGATAAGTTAGTTATTACCATTCGCTAGCCGGAGGAAGAAGAAAGCTGCAAAGTAGAATATCAAAATAAATGCAAATAATTTCAATTTTATTTATGAAAAATTGTACGAATATGCGTTTACTTACAATAATTAAATAACAGCCGATGAAGTACACAAATTAGGAATGAGCTAATTCAGAAATTTAAGATATGGAATATCTGGTTCGGAACCCGGATGTTTATATAAATACAAAAAAATGTGAAAATGTATGCCGTATCTATAAATTTCTAAAGATAAGAGAAAATTTTGTTATAATCCAATAACTAAATAATATATTCATTGAATTATTTGTTAAAATCTTAAGCATCTAGCTTGCTGAATAAACTCCTATAATTCAAATAAAAAAGAAAAGTAAAAAATATCAAAATACTATTAAATAATTATGAAAATGCTGTACAGTTTTTAGCCGGATTATAATCGTCGTTTAGACAATTCTGATGGCGGCGCCAAAAACTGGAAATACTTGGCGACATTTTTTTGATTAATCTATATTAAACATGGACATGTTAATTAGTCTAAAAATTCATGATCTTAGACAATTGATGTTAATCGGAATAGATATTTGAAATTTTTGCTTTTTACAGAAATTGCCTATGTATTTACCGTTATTTACAAAAATGTCGGCAAACCACAAAGGACTCGGTAAATCCTGATTCCTCGATGCATGCAACAAAAATAAAAGACTTATAAGACAAGACAATGGATGATATATACTTGCATTACTTATATTAATACATGTTTCATATATGTTATACCTATATTTTGAAATACACATATCTCGATCGTTAGCGTTGGATGTTAATATCTGGTGATTTAAAATTAATTTTGTAATTTTTTTTAGGATAGCACTAAGATAGTCACATCAATCAATAGTCCAAGTGATAGAATACAATATTACAGATATGTAGTGCATATGTGCGCACATTCGAAACATTGATACAAACATTTTTGCATATAATATATATATATATATATATATATATATATATATACATACACATACATATATAAACTTTGCTAAATATTGAAACAAAAATTTGGTTTGAATCTAAATCCAGAGCCAAATAAAAAAAAATTTTGACCAGAGATAAATAAAAAAATATTAAACCGGTATCAAAATTTGGCACTGTAACCTAAATGCAGATAATATTTTTCAAGATGAACACGCAAAGTTTACAAGTAGTTATTTTGGGAGATTTGAGGCAAGGGAACGCAGAAACCACAATGGCTAATCGTTTAAAGTACTTATAACTTTTATTCTCGCTGTTTGCATTTTAAATTTTTAAATTTTAAAAAATTATTTGAGGAATTCATGCAATCAAAACGAAGATCAAAACTGGACTCTTTTGAACATTTCTGGTATCGACAACTGCTTTAAGCCACAAAAATTTGACCTAAATAACTACTTGAAAGAAAATAACGTAGACTGCGTTATCGCTTTAAACGGTTACAAAACTTGTGAAATTTTAAAAGGTTACCAACAAATATACTCAACTTTTATGCAAAAGCTTATTAGTTTACATTTTCAATAATTCAATGTTTTATAGCCTCACTCATTTTTTTCAACTTTTTACAGACTGCCGTGTTCCAAATGCTACTGTTATCTCTGAATCAGAATTGTGGAATCTCGATAAAGAACAACTAAGAGGCATGGAGAATATTCTTGGGGGATCAAATCTGATAGCAGTTCTGAGTGAATTAACGAGAAAAAAATTTCTTAAACTATGGGTTGTTTTTAATATGCAATATCATTAGAGTGTAATTTTTTAGAATTTGAAATATCTTTTTTGGTATACAGCCTTATTTCAACAAAGAAAAAATTATCTTATTACCTCGAGGTTGGCTGTTTAAAACGCAGTTGTCTCCATAACATAACGACAAAAAATATAATTTTTTGGATTTATAGGGATAACCACAACTGCTCCATTACCTGACCAAGCAAACAACCTCCTGAAAAAGTTTATAACTCTTCCAAACAGCAAATACTTTTTAATGGCGTGCAAGATAAACGAATCAAAAGATCCATTACATGTATTGCCAGCATTTACACGTAAATGATATTTATTATAAATTAAACTTGAAATAAATTGCTCAATTTTGGTTTAGATTGGCACCAGCTGCACAGATCTCATCCATTTCTTTTAATATCGGGAGAGAAGGTTAGATTGTAATTTAATTATGTTAACGATATGTTTAATGTCGCTGTTGTACTAATGAACCAAGTGTATCGTTAATGGAAATTAAACGCCCTTGTGAGCTACTTAATTTGCAGTTGTTAACCAATACCAAAACGGTGTCTTACACCATTCAACTGCACTAAACAGAAGAATCCCATCAAAATGATCTCCCTCGAACTCTTCAGAACAATTTCTCGACAATTTCGATCATAGATTTAAACTCGCTTGGAAGCTACTCTGTTCACACGCCTTTGCTCAAATTATGCATGAAATTTATTTATTTTATTTTTAAATAAGTAGTGTGTTTACGTGTGAAGCTCATTGTACTAAAGACTTTCCTTTTATATTTCTATCGCTTCTGTAATCACGCAACCTATGGCATGGCTCGTTTTAAGCTTAAAAAGTTTATGGAGATCAATGAACTTTGAAAAATCTTTGATTACCATTATATAACTGCAGTTTCACTATTTTTAAAAAAGAGAAGTTTTGTAGACAAAAACAGAATTGATTCTTCAATATTACACCAAACTAGCCTCACCAGACCTAGTACTAACACATCTTGCCTCCATTATGTAACTAGCATCAGTTATGCATCTGCCGCAACGATCGGAAAACCAACGCACTTGAGACAGACCGTGAAAAAATCTTCAAAAAATGGCTCGTTATTAGTAAACAATGTTTCTGCGAAACACTGCATGAAAAAATTAATTGAAAAAATTTAAAACATGTTCAAGGACTTTTACAAGCAGGCCAATGCTTCAAACGTTTCAATACGTTACTTTTTGGATTTTAACGTGTAGCACTTTAAGGATCGCAATCGAGTAGTTTCTGCTTGATGTTCCTTTAATCATTTCTTAAACTCAGAAAGATTTGTTGTAAATTTCTTAATTATTTTGACAGCCCATATATTCAGTTATTAAATTTATATATAGATAGATTGTTGTACGTTGGTTAAATTAAACTTATATTTAAACTTGAAATTGTTTATTGTAGGTTGATGAAGAATACTCTGCGAAGTTTGAAGATATCCTCTCTGGGTGAATTATTTTTTATATATTAAATTTAAGTGAACCAGATGATTTTTGCATTATTTTAATTTTACATTATGAGCATGCAAAAACTAACACACCACACACACTTTCTTTCTCTTTCTCTCTCTCTCTCTCACTCACACACACACACACACACTCCACACACACTTTCTTTCTCTCTATCCACACACACACACACACACACACACACACACACACAAACTTAAACTTAAATTATTCAGATGCCCAGGCGTCATATACATAGGCTTTGTTGTTCAACGATTGCTTCATCAATTAATCCGTGGCTCGGTGGCTCTGGTCAGCTCGTCCACTATTGGTGGCTCATGCACGACAGTTTTAGAGGTGGTCAGTTTTATACAATTAAAAATTGGTTCTTTACTATTTTGCATTCACTTCTTATTTATTAGTTTTTTGGTTTTTCCAGCATTACCTGGAAAAGATTAACTTACTAGAAATTGTAATCGTAAAAATATTGTTGGTTAAAAGTTTTATCTTATAAGATTATATAGGGCTTGAGACAAATTGTTGTCACAATTCCTCACATTATCCTTATTATTTCATCGATTGAATTAATCTGCTGAAAAAATGAATAATTATTTCATTCAGAATTTTGCTTATTTTCAGGTGTATGTGCGATTTCAAATGATGAGTGATTTTGACAATTTTTGTAATTTTCAGAATTATAAAATCTTGTCTATAACGGCTGTCGGACAGTAAATGTGTTCTAGGTGACTTATAATAACAAAAACAAATGATAGCAATGGTAATGACAATTTTGAACATAAAACAAAAATACGTTTAAAGTATCTTTCGCTCAATGCAGGGCCGAGCAAACTTTTTTCTGCAGGCCAGAATGAAATGATGTTGTCAATAAAATGTTCAAAATTAAAATGTGAAATCCCGATTGCTTGAAATTAAGATGCACAAAAGCGCAAAAAATGAACTAATTTGTGACATTTATGGACTGCGATGATGAGATGAGCTAGCGGGCCGCAGTTTCCTCACCTTTGGCCTGCTGTAATGGAAACTTCATCATCATAGATTACTATCAGTTTGAGCCCCTTCAGCGACTCAGAAATAACTACATAATCCTACATCTGAGACTGATCCACCCACGTTGTCCAGCATTCCGGTTGAGGAGATAGAATGAAGTTAGACTGGATGACTCCAAGCCATCCATTCAGTTTCGCTTACGAATTGAAAATAAACATTCTAATGTTGAACCAGAGATAATAGCTGATGTTGGTACATGTCTGAATATGTAAGAGTTAGCTAATAACCATTCAATCAGCCGGAGTAGTCTAGGCTCATCAATTGCCTGCAAAAGAAGATGGCGTTCTATTATGACGTTCATTTTATAGCATTCCTTTTTTTAGTTCTCAAATGTTTTTTGTTTCGGATTTTGTATCATTTAATTTTCAAGTTTGCTGGCAAGGGTGCCTTTATAGACATTTTATCAAACTTTTTATATAAGCAATCTTTAATAACATTGAAATGAACAATAACTTTGTTGCTAAGTTAAGTCTCTTTCAACAGGCTCTTAGTCTTGGGACACCTGTCATTGCGAGAGCAAATACAATTCATTCCACAATCATTGAGAACGGAGAAAATGGATTTTTATATTCTCGATCAGAAGTAAAACACACACAATTTTTAAATTTTTAAAAAATTGTAGATGGTATTTGCAGGATTTTATCAAAAAAGCCGAACTTGTAATGATTTCAAAAAGTGTTCAAGAAAAATTTTCAGAAAATGGAAAAATCTTTATAAAAAAAAATTACGATTTTCTTGCGGAGTCGGAATCATTCAAAGCAATGGTAACAAAATTGTGTTCAGCTGAAAGGGGTGATAAGAATGATTAGCAGGTTTGAATATTTGTAACCCGTTCAAACGTTTGTGGTTTCTGTTATAAAATGTTAACCGACATAAAAATTGTTATTTTGTTTTGGATTCAAAAATCCTATTTGAAGATTATGTGGAAGGAGTAGTTATGTGTAGTGGTTAATTTCAAAAGTTACAGCGCACCTGCAAATGAGTATTCTACAGTCATGAAAATGAATCGGTGAATATTTTTATGTGGACAGGAATTTTATCGTACAACATACTTTGTATTTTATATAATAGCACGACATTGAAAAATGCAACTGTTAAAGTTAAAATAGGTAGAATGCTGAATATTAAAATTAGTTAAATTAGTCAAATAGCCAAAGTCAAATGTCGAAACCTAATGCAAATGTAAAATAACAATAAAAAAAAGTCATTTTAGACTTTAATAATCAAAAGAAGTTCTGAAAAATTAAATTTGAAGAGGCTCGGTGAAATTTATTTTAAAAACATTTTTCAACTGGCGACTCATGGCGGAAAAAGCAACTAAACAAAGAACCAAGAGCCCGTTCTTGCGCATTTCTGTAACCACCGTCGGAAAGAAAATAATTAAATTTGCAGACACTACCTGAAAACTTTAGCAGTGTCACACTTATTTACGACAACGATGACATCCGATGTCCTATGACGTTTAAAATTTTAATTTGTAAATAAAACGCGATAAATATTTGAAATGCATTCAGATAACAATTTTCCTTGTTAGAAATACCTGAACGTATTTGGTTCTTTAATTCATTTTTAATTCAATTTATTTTGCGTAATTACTCGATAATTTTAATTTTTTTTATTAAAAATTCAGATAATTTTATAGAAGGCAAAGACAAATCCTGACGAATGAAAAATTTCTGAATGTTCATTACATTTGCTTGAATTAATTCCTATTTTATATTTTAAATGGCAAATTTTTTAATCTAAATAGTTTGTTTTTACTATTTTTTAAATAATTTAGTTTTGCTGCTTAGTAGTACCTTTTTCATCCATTACGAAAGTTTTCTATAAAATAATGTTTAACGCTGTTGTTGTTACGGCGTATCAACCAGCCAAAAATAAACCGATTTTTAAATAATAAAAATTTTTAAATAAAATGAAAGAATATTCAAATCGTTAAGCCATCGTACATCAACGAAGTTTCACACTAAATTTTAAAAGTGGAAGTAAAGTTACAGAAATACACTGCACAATATACGCCCACAACATGTAATTACATATGGCATGATGTATGCTGCCAAATTTTATGCTGCCGACCAGTTGAAGTGATTCAATGCTTCGAAATCAGTTTAGCACAAAGTCTTTTGATTCACCATCATACCACGCATTGTATTATTTATTTATTATATTTAGTTGACAAAGAAATTACAAGACGTGATATTTTTGAGAAATGAAGAAAAATTAAATAGAATAGAATAATAAAAAAAAGAATTAATAAGGTTCTTATACAAAATGTTAAAAGTATCATGGAAATGGAAGAATATAACATCAAAATAATTCTGCGTAGGACACATCAGAACAACGTAACTGTCATAATATGTGTAGGATTTCAAACGTTAATTACAAAATCACAAATAATTTTTATTAATAACAATTATATATTCACAATAACAGTACAAGTGAATAAAATTTAAATAATTCATGCGTATGTACGTACTTACATACAAACAAACATTTATGTTTACATTTTTATAAGCTGAAGACCGGTGTTGTTAATAACGTCGCATTTGCTAACATCTGTCATCATTCACCACCAAAACTCGAACATGAAAAGTCAGGCTTAGAACATGAATGAAATAGATCTTCAAAAACCATTTCTAAATGGAATAAAAAATTCGATTTCGAATGCCTTGAAAGTTCCGACTGACACTGATTCACGCAAAAACATCCAACTTTGAAACCTAGCATAAAAATGTGACCTAACTTTTCAAGATTTTTGTTTAGCTGTTTTATTAATAACTTTTCAGATTTTATATTTATGAAAAATATTTATCATTAGTTACACCAGGCCAGAATTGGACTGGGCCACCTAGACACCGGGAGATTTCCGGTGGGCCAATTGCCAAAAGAAATTTATTGCATTTTATTGTTTTAACTAAAATTACCTTCAATTATGTGACAGTTTCAAACAATAGTTCATATTGAATATAATCAAATTGAAACAGCGAAATCCAGATCATAAGAAGTCGAACTATAATTATTTATATAAAAAGCTTTCGACATCAGTGGTTATCTGTAACATTAATTTTGACGCAAAATTTTGATTCAATTTTTCAAGCAGTTAAAAATTTTTGAAATTTGCAAATAGTGAACTAGAGAAAGGAAATCTCAACATTGAAGTGCAGACTATTCTGAAGGAAAAATGAATCATTGCCAACCAAACCAACCACTTAAAAATGTAAAAGATAAATTTTGTGTCAATGTTCACAATGTGGTTATGGATCAAGTAATAAAAAGTTTAAGACAGAGGTTCTCTGAGCATGGTAGTCTTTACACTGATTTATCTAGCTTAAATTTTAGAAATGTAGCAAAATTTTTGAAATGAATGTCCACTGATGCACTGCAGCACTTAAGCGGGTTTTTCAACAAAATTAATGATACTCTAACAAAAGATTACTTTAAATTGAATTTGGAGTTTGTGAGAAAATGAAAGAATTTTCAAAACAGGTATAATTTGATTTTTTAAATGGAAGTATCGGACTTAGTCTCGGACAATATTTAACAATTTATAAATCAGTAGAATTACTCGAAAATACGTAAAACATCATCCCAGCAAAAATCACAGATATAAATGCAAATCTTTTAAAAAATTTCATAATGTTGACTGTTATTTTGTTCTCCAAGCGTTTTATGGGCATAGTTTAGTTTTGCTTAATCAAATTGGTATCAGGCTTATAAATTTGTTTTGACATCACCCTTCACAAGTTGCTCAGGAGAGGTGGTTTACAAAATAGAAAAACGTTTCGAACAAATAATAAAATTTACTGAGCCAGTGAATTTTACAATAATGTATGCCGGTGTTTCGCGAAAAGGACCTTCTTCCATGAATCAACAACAATGAAATCCTTAATGTCTTAGCGTCGGCTAGTGAAGTGAAACAATGTTAATCATTTTAGTTAACAGTGAATAGAAATTTTAGACTTTAATGTTTTATATGTTTAAGTTGTTAGAAAAAAAGTTATTATTGTAACGACCATTATTGATTTTTATATTTAACAATTTAAAGTTGTTTTGCATAATTACTAACGTAAACGTGTAAATAAATATAATCATTCATACGACTTCATGTAGTGTTTTTGGAGTTCAAAAATTCATTATAATGCATGAAATAATTAAAGAAACTAAAGAAAAATATATAGAAATTGAATTAAGTTGAAAATAGGTGAAAATATTAAATTAATGAATGATGTGGGTCGCCAGGAACAAATTTCCTGGGCCGGTTTTTTAAACATCTGCATCAGGCTTCTTACGATGAAATTTTATTTATTGCATGCTTCAAAAATGAGCAATGGTCATTACAATAAACTACAACGCAATCAAACTTGGCCAGGGTAACATCGCTTTAATGGTGTGGTTTTGGTGGCTGAAGTGGACTTGACCGAACCCAGAAACGTCAAATCAAGCCGCCAATTAAAAATTTATAACATTGGCTAAAAAATTTACTGCTTTTAATATGTTGAGTTATTTGTATGCCTGTTTTACATTTTTAAGTTATTAGTTCTTTACATTTCATTTTATTAATTTACGCCAAATTTGTATTTTATCACAAAATCAATCACAATGATTCCGACAACTTTAGTTAAAAATTTTGCAAATTCAAGAATTTAAAATTAGATTGGGTAAAATTAGA
This sequence comes from Helobdella robusta, assembly GCF_000326865.2. Lineage (NCBI taxonomy): Eukaryota > Metazoa > Annelida > Clitellata > Rhynchobdellida > Glossiphoniidae > Helobdella > Helobdella robusta. Next base: position 597,961 of record NW_008705028.1, on the reverse strand, counting down.
CAAAATGATTTTTAGTCAAATTGAACTTTAATAAAATAAAAGCGACAACAAAATTTGGGTTGGACAAAATGAATCTTTACATAATGATGGTTCGTTCTATGTGTAGACTGCTATCGTTTATTTTTATCTTACATTTGCTATCATGTCATTTATTCTTGTTTTATTCATTTGATTTTGATGAAACTTTCTGGCAAGATGGCCCAATGACCCATGTAACTTTTATTGCAATATTTCAAGATATAACAAATATATGAAATATCATTTCTCAACTTACAATTTCAGTTTTTGCTACACAACGATCTAAATTGTTCACATCAAAATATTTCAGAGTTTTTGGCTAATATAATA
>NW_008705028.1:515190-589862 GCF_000326865.2 Helobdella robusta | reverse complement strand
ATTTGGTAATCTTCTCTGAACATTTTCAATCTTGGTTATTTGATATTTGTAGTGCGGATTCCATAGCGGTGAGCAGTATTCAATTAGAGGACGTACATAACTGCAAAAAGCCTTCACAAGTAGATCCTTATTCTTAGATGTGAAACATTTGACGATTAAGCGAGCGCGGGAAGAAGCCTTGTGAGTGATGTTGTTGATATGCGCATTAAAGTTGAATTTGCTGTCCACTATCACACCAAGATCTCTGAAGTCATTTGTACAACTGAGAAGATGTTGATCTATATAATATTGATGTGGAACTAATGTTGATCTCGAAGATGGAAGAAATGAGCAATGACAGCATTTACTCGGAGAGAGTGGCAACTGCCATTTGATACTCCAAGCTGTTATATCGTTGATGGCCTGTTGAAGTTGAACTGAGTTGGATGAACGGCTGTATAATTTAATATCGTCAGCGAATAGCAAACTTGAAACTGAAATAGATGAAATGCGTTCAACAATGTCGTTAATGAAGACAATGAATAGAGTTGAACCCAAGACACTGCCTTGGAGGACACCACTGGTAACCGATGCCTAATTGGATAATTTGTTTTGAATTCTAACAAGCTGGGAACGTTGAGACAAGAAGTCCGACAGCCAGGCAAGCAGATTACCAGATATTCCATAGGATCTTAATTTTCCGACCAGTTTCGAGTGTGACACAGAATCAAAAGCTTTTTGGAAATCGAGGTAAATGGTGTCACAGCCTTCTTTGTTCTGACGAAGTGATATCCAGTCGCTGTAAAATTGCATTAAGTTGGTGCAGGTTGATCTACCAGGTAGAAAACCATGTTGAAAATGCGTAATTAGTTTGTTTTCTAAAAGAAAGGATAATATTACTTTGTTTATAATCTTTTCCATTGCTCTACAACTTGAACTCGTGAGTGAAATAGGTCGGTAGTTGCTGGGGTGGTTTGTGGGACCCTTTTTATGAATGGGAGTAACAATAGCAGATTTCCATTTAGTTGATAGCTGGTTATTTCTAAATGATAGATCAAAAATATGACATAATGGAACTGATAGGTTAGATGCACACATCTTCAGGACAACATTCGGTATACCATCTGTTCCAGCTGAGGTTGAATTTTTTAAGTTACGCAGAGTTATATAAACTATATGGGGAGTGAAACAAATATCTTCTAACAAGTTGTTGGTTAGACAAGGTTTGGAACAATTGGAGTTGTTATCATGTGTAAATACGGAAGAAAAATATTTGTTGAATGCATTGGCCATTATCAGCGGGTCATAGGTCACGCTATTGTCATCTAACTTTAAACTACTGACATTGGGACGCGATAGCATTTTTTTGTTGACATACTGGTAAAAACTTCTGACATTGCATTTAGAAAGCAGTTTATGTTCATTGACTATTCTGTAACTGTTTGCTAAGCCAGAACATTTTCGTGACATATTCAAATACTGCTCTTTATCATCCGGTGAAGAAGTTCGTTTCCATTTTTTCCAGTAGTGAAGTTTTACTTTATAAGACTGACGAAGTTGATAGGGAACCTGTATTTTGTGTTCTTTGCTTCTCAGAAAAGATCGAGGGATGTAAGTTGCCATAAGGTTGTTTATCAAACGCTCAAAAATGTCCCAACATGTGTTGACGTCGAAGCAGTGCTGAAAAATATTGTCCCAGTTGATTAGCCTCAGGCATTCATTCATATTAGTGAAGTCTGCACTGTTGTAATTATAAAAGGAAGTGTCGTTATCATTGTTAGAGAATTTGTCAGTTGAGTTATGAGTGATGCAGTTAACTTGAAAGGTAAGGCAGTTGTGATCACTGGAAGAAAATGGACAGGAAATTTCTAACTCGACAAGTAGGCTGGCATCATCAGATAGGATCAAATCTAAAATATTATTTCCACGAGTTGGTTGATCGACAAGTTGGTAGAGACCTAATTCATTGAAAAGTTTGATAAAAGTATTGTAGATGACGTTATTTGGTGCAGAATAATTATTCCAATTAATTAGTGGGAGATTGAAATCACCTAACAAGCAAATCACATCTCCCTTGCTGAATTCTTTGATGCACCTGGCACTATCAAACGCATATTCCTCTGCTGATTTATCAAAACCACCACTTCGATAGTACGAGACGAAGCGATAATTTTTCTTTGAAATGGAAACATCAATTGAAACTATTTCTATGTGGGAGAACTGGGATGGTATTGAAACGATCTTGTATTGAATAGTGTCATTGATGATGAAAGCCACGTCGCCACCACGTGTTGCACGATCTCTGCGAACAAAAGAATAACCGCTAGGTAAAAATAAGTTGTCAGGATCATTTGGAGTAAGCCATGTTTCTATAACAGAAAATATTTCTGGTCTGTAAACTGACAAAAATAAATTGAGATCATTTTGCTTCTTTTGAATGCTACGAACATTAGCTAAGGCCATACGAATGTGTTTATTGTTGTAGGACTGAAAGAAAGGGCTGGGCATTTTTAGAGTTGTTGTTGGTAGTTCTGATGCGACGTCTCTCCTGTCTGATCAAGAAGGCTTGTTCGGCCTGCCTTTTGGAAAGGTCAGGGTTGATGAAGATACCTTTTGTTGTTGAAGAAGAGCGGAGGATCCTTGATGAGGCAATCAGGTCCTCAGCTGCCCATGAATTGTCTAGCGTGACACATAACCTGTGGTTTCCGATACGGCGAGTTCTAGCAATTGTTGGCTTGACCGTGAGGTGGTTCTCGCATAACGATAAAACCATATCTTTGTCGTTACATCCTGGCTGCAACTCGAGACCGGAAATGATAACATTTTTAGACCGACGTTCTTCATCTTTCTTTTCCTGCTCCACTGACCAAAGGGCCCTAGTCACTGTCTCAAGCATGGGAGATTTATTAAGTTTAGTTACCTGCTTTTGACACTCAGTAACACTGGTGGCCAGTGTTGACATAGCGGAGTGAAGTTCTTTCATACTACCAGTCACGGCATCGGACATGCTCTTAACGGCGTTTTCGAAGCTATTACTTAGAGCTTCCATTCTGATTATTGTTGTTTCAAACAGCTTGCTCATAAGGCTCTCGGAATGGGCTACTATTTTGCGCAGGTTGTCATTACATTTTTCTAATACTAGAATTAGATTCTGGTCTGACTTTTCAAACAATTTTTCTAGGTTTTTATTGGAAACATCAATAATTTTTTTCAGATTGTCATTTGATTTTTCTAATAATTTATCTATACATTTCAATAAATTTTCGTTTGATTTGTCCAAAATTTTTGACACAAGAACTTCAAAACTTTCGGCTGAGACATTTTTTGCCATGATGACGAAGCACTAATAAGACAGGACAGGAAAACAAAACAATAGAACAGTTTGAAAATATTTAATTTAAACAATTTTTTATATTTTTAGAAGTGACTTAACAAATTAACAGTTTTGCGGTAGAAATTAAATATGCTATAACTAGAATAAATAAGAAATTTTAAGTTTTAAATCGAGAAATTACAGTATCAACAACAGTATTACAGCATATCAGTATATACAGTATATTACAGTATACATTAATAAAACATTCAGGTGTATCGTTCGATACGCTTCTGCCTGAGGCATCCAAGCCATCGAAAGAGATGCAAGATTCGTGCTGCAGTTACATACGTAAGGAGTGCTTGAAATTTTTGGAGTCGTCATCTCGGAAATCAGATGGCAACAACAACAGTAACGACGAAAAAGAATTGCCGATGATAAAATTGAATGGGAAAATGTTAATGCATGTGTTAATTTTGAATGCTTAACCCCATGTAGAGTTTTTATTTATTCAACTGTGCGCTCGAAAACTCAACACTTTTTGATATGTCCCTTCAGATTAAATGTAGAAATAGTGCTATACGAATATAAATTTTCATTTTTCAATTTTTTCAACGTGAATTCAGTTATATAATGCTTCCACTGAATGCAACAAAGCGGCCCGCTGAGTGGGTGTCCCACCTTCAAAACGAGTTGGAAATCTTAAAAAGTAAAACTCTGGCGCCCTTGAATGACATCACCGTCAACGAAATCTTCAAAACGAAGTGTGGCTACAAAGAAGCGGCCAGGTGCAAGGTATCTTCGTACATTTAGGCATTAATATTGATACGGCGGTGTTTCTTTTTGTATGCAGAGGGTTTTGAACATTTAAAGTAGCTATAAATTTTCTCTCAGGCAACAAATCTTATAATTCTTGCTATGTCTTCTGAATTAAATGTAGAATATTAATAACTATAAAGTGATTTTTTTATATGTTGCACTCACACACGACGCATAATTTCCAATAAAAATTTCCTAGGCCTCTCTAAGCAGAGCTCTTCTCACCTCCTCCCGCCAGTGCATCTTATCTCTGTTCACATCGCTGGCCAGGAAATGTCACAACTTTCGAAAACTTGTCAGCAGTCCCAACAATAAAAATAATGACAGCAATGATGAAATAGAGAACTATTTAACAATTGATAAAAATACCAAAATCGGTTCGACAGACGGCGAAGAATACAAAGAATACAAAGTTATAACTAACAACAGCATTAAATCATACGGAGCAAAAATCGACGCTTCTAAGATGAAAAATTCCGATAACGATAGGAACGGCGAGGAGGGCGATAATATAAGTATCATTGAGGAGGTGGCGATCAACAACTTTGTTTACCTCATGTCCGCCATCTTTGAGATGGGTTGTGAGATCAGTGAGAAAATAAACGGTGAGGGTGTTTGTAATTGCAATACTAATGATATATATGAAAATAACATGTTTAGAAAATTTCTTATTATCGTGGAAAATTCAGGATCTAAATAATTTAGGATCTTTGACCAAATATAAGCTGTTATTCGTCCGCTTCGCTGAGCTAAACAGTTAAACTCAAAATTAGTTTTTGTCGATCGCAATCCTCTAATTCACAGTTTTTTTTAAATTCAGTATGTTTTATGTCTTATTTTTCAATGTTCATGACTTATTTAAAAATTTCTCTATGCACTATATTTTTTGTTCGTATCTCTTTTTGAGGAATACTAAGATCTTTTGATGAACTTACTTTTGAACAACTGACCATGAGAAAACAGTCATGAACTAATTCTGGTGGAATCCAAGACATTCTAAGAATAAATATATTTTAGTTTTACAAATTCTTAAGGCTTCAGTTAATTTTTTCGCAGTTTTTACCTGGAGTCTGGTTTTATTACAACAGTATTGGCGTACTGATTTTAAGGTTGAAAATGCTGTGGTAAGAATTGAGTGAATGTAGAAACTTGATAGGGTAGTTTACAGTGTGTACTGTGCATGCGTGTGCATGTATGTATGTATATGTATTTATTTTTGATACGAAATTATGATTGATTTATAGATAGATTCTTAAGTGTGGCAATAAATGTGGTTAGCCTTATTAATTGCAGGGGATAACTTTCGATGAACATCGTACATGACCCACACAGGCCACACCCTCCTCCACCTGAGCTGTGCATGTGGATCACATGAAACCACTCGCTTCCTTATAAACCGTAGAATGATGACGTCATCGAGAGATGAGTTTGGCTGGCTGCCGATCCATCATTCCTCCTTCAGTGATTACGTCCTCATAACTCGATGCATCATTCACTCGTCGCAACTGGGACAGACTGAACACTTCGAGTCGGACATGAGCCTCGATGATGATGCTGCGAATGATATGAACATTCTCGATGCTAGGACTAACGATAAGTAAGTTTTAAAATACGTCTATGAAAATTTTTATGTTGATGACAGATATTAATAATGGGTAGAAACAAGTTTAAATCACAATTATTTTTTGTAATAATGAGAGTTATTCAGTTTTACCCGAAAAAGAAAATGTTTGTGACCCACCAAATCGAGGAAGCTTTCGTACAGTTTTTTGTTATTTCGATTATCGAGTTATTTTCCATAATGTCCTAAAGAGCTAAGCGGGTTTCAGTCGTTGAAAGAAAGTTCATCAGCAGAAGCAGCAGCATCTTATTTTCATACTTGGCCTGAGAACATTGGCATGCAGTGTTTATATTAAAAATCAGTAAAACTAAATATTTTAAGAGCAATATCGACCAAAAATTGGCGTAATATGAGAAGAAAAAAAATCGCTAGCCTTATTTTATCCTGACAAAAAAAAGTAGAATTTTTGGAAGTTTTGACCCCGTTAATTTTGTCTATTTTCGCCATTACATGCAAGTTTACTTACGATAGTTAGTACCAGACTGATGGAATCGATTAGGTTTGAGATTATTGGAATGAAAGCAAGTGTGATATTGAAGCAGTACAGTCCTACCCATTGTTGACACTATCATCAAAATTGCAATTTCACAAACACATAATTTCTATTGGCGAAATCAATTTATGATTGATTTCTATAATTGAATGCCTACAAATTAATTGTTTCTCACAGCAATCAGTACACATCAATAATGCTTTGTGCGGTTTCCGGGGCTCTTGAAACTTTCAAACTTTTGAAAACTTTTGGAGCAGACCTCGGTCTACTAGATTGCCATCAAAATGGCATTGTTGAACTCTCAGTCTACAACTTGAAATTTGATATGGTGAAATATTATTTAGAAAGTTGTTCAGTCGAGGTGTGGCCGGTCTTACTTAGTGGGTACATACTTACTTAATTTGTTCGTGAATGGTATTTATTAATTGTCAACAATTTGAAGATATGATGACATCTTCAGCCAACAACTCGAAGATAACTGCTCTCAAAACTCTGGAATATTTAACGGAGTCATCTATTAATATGAATGAATTTGTTGAAATTGGTTAGATCTCATAATATTAAACACACCAATCAATGATTTTTTACGAGATATAATTATTTTTAAGGTGGAGTAAATAGACTGATCAGTCTTTTACAGAACTTCGGTATAACAAACTTTAAAGTGAAAGAACTAATTGCTAGCGTTCTTCTAAATTTATGCAAAAGCGACAATGTTAAAAAATTAATATCAGACATCCCTACTTCTGCCGATGCGATCGTTAAATTGTTTTCGTCAGATGATGACTTCACAAAGTGGCGCACGTGCCAGTTGATCAACCATCTACTTGAGCTCATGGTATGCTTTCAAAATATTCATTCAGTTTGCTTTAGATTACTTTGAGATATTCAACATTTCGAAAATGTGGTGATAAAAAACTGAAACACAACACTGATTTAAAATTTTGAAACCAAACAGATGACGTCATTAGTAGAAGCCGGTTGCATCATATTGCTGGCCAGTCAGTTGCGAACAAGCAGCACGAATGACGTCTTATTGAATACTTTGTTAACCACGCAGCTGCTCTGCTATAATTGTAGCAACAATCAAGAAAAGATGATGGAAGAAGGCATGGTGGAAATGGTTATGGAGCTGATGAGGAGAAACGACTTCGGTACGAATTTATTCTTAGTTTCCAGAAAAAATTATAGAATAGAATGCTCAAAATTTATGCGATTATTTCCTTGTAAGAAATGATTTTTAGCGCTTTTGAACTTGATGTAAATATTTTCATAGATGAAGTTAAATTATCTGCCATCCAAACTTTGAGGTCCATGGCAAACAATAATGAAAAAACGAAAATGTACATAATGATGCTGCATGAAAACAAACACGTTGAAATAACAAGGTTGCAACATTTTTAGCATTTTTTAAGCAAAAATTATTAAAGTGTTACTGTGCTTCTTATGTTGTTACATGAGAGGATTGTTGTACAGATTTCAAATAAAAACTTTTCAGCAAAATTTTGAATAATAATTTTTATTAATATGTGATTTGCTTTTAAACATTTTTTACCATAATGAGATGTTTTACATACGAAGCTCATCTTAAAAGTACTCTAAGAGTGCACTACATTTTGATCCTAGCTATGTGCTTAATATAAAAAAGGCTATGATGATCAATTTTCTTTCTGTTGTTTCATCAGTTGCTTACTTGAATTCAACCATGTAGTATTTTATCAAAATTTTTCATACATCCAACTAAGTTATTGTTGTAAATAATATTGTAAATACATACGGTAATTACAAAGTTTTTAGATAAACTTTGACAACTAGTTTTTGCTAACCGTTTGTTTTGTGAAAATTTCAAACAAGATTCAAAATGAGCAAATTTTAAAGATCAAAAACACAAAAAATGAATGAATGAACGTTAGGCAAATGATTTGGAAAAAATAAGTCTTAACAAAATGAACCGCATATCCTTTTCTTGTAGAGGAATCGAAATTAGACTAAATTGGAATTTAAAAAACGGAAAACGGAATGGACATGACTCAAAATATAGCAAAATAGGCATTTATGGTGAAATGGATGTTATTAAAAAAGGTATAGAGTTGGGCTAAATGGAGTTGACCATCTTTATAGTACAAAATCATATTTGAGAATATAAAGGTTTTGTAAGTTTAGGGCAACATACACGAAGGATTTTCGGAAAAATCATTTTCTGTCTCATGAAACTTTTTTCTTATTTTTCGCTGATAACAGGATAATAAATGAACACCTGAAAACTAGCTACACGTCAATACAGAAAGAGACTTGTTTGTTAGTGGAATGCCTTTCACGTGACAACGACCAATATCAAAATTTATTCATTGAAAGTGGTGTTTTGGAAGCGCTTGTCAAAATATTACAAGTTTATTACGTTTCATTTTTAAATTAACTTTTGATTTTTTTTTCTCACACGTTTTTAAACCCAACTCAGATGTACGACGTGGAGTTGAAAGAAAAAGCAGCTGCTGCCACCTGGAGTCTGAGTGGTAGTCAGAACAAAGTCAAAACGACGCATGTAATGGGTGGAATTGTTGTCATGGAAATGATAATGGAGAAATCGTCAACACTACAGAGGATTGGTGAAATATTAAACATTTCCAAAATTGTTTCAAAATTGATAGTATATATTTACCCAATACAGCACATAAATTTTTAATTAATCTGATTTGTTAAGTAAATGCAACAAATTTGAGCAAACGTTTTAAGGGGCGTTTGAGTATTTCGTAACGCTTTAAGTGTGGGAAGTTTAAGATTTTGTTACGGAATACAACTGAGAGTTGAGAAAGTTTGTTACAAGCCAAATTTGTTAAAATTGATTTGTTAAATTCATCATTTTGAATAACATTTACAAAACATATTAAAAAATATATTTAAATTATTTTTTAAAAAAATTTACAAAATACTTAAAATTAAATTTTTATAGATTGAACAAATCTGTGTTGTGAATTTTAAATAAAACTTTGTACTTTATAGGAAAAAATCTTTTTTTGTTTTGTTTTTTTTTATTTGAAATCGTTTATTATGGAAGTGTTGCAGAGGTGGTGAAAGACGTCATTTTTTGTGTTGCATACTGTTTTAACGGGCTCTAGTTTGTGTATCAGATTTTGTAATTTAATAACAACCGACAAACGTTCGGTTTATAACGACAAATTCGTTTCACCGACTTTCATTTTATATTTCAAGGTTGTGATGCGTTGGCAGCTTTGGTTGAAAATGATTTAAAAATGCAAAACAAGATGTCTGAGGGCGATGCACTGGCACCATTAACTAGATTGCTGAGGGTAACGGACCTAGACAGAGATGTGCTAATTTCTGCATTAAAAGCCATCACAAATCTTTGTTTGGGTAGGTAAGATCTTTTTCCTTTTACTTCATTTTTTAAGTCACAACGTCTCAAAGTATTGTTATTTAAAAACTGCAAAAATCCAAATTACCAAATTATTGAATTTTACTTATTTTGAAATCCTATAGGAACAACTAATAATAAAACTAATAAAATTAAAATAATTTAGTCGTAACAAAACTATAAATATATAAATAATTAAGTATTAAGAGTGTCAAAAATGCAATTATTGATAAAAATCTGGGTACATGAAAGAGAAACACAAAATCAAAATTACTAGGCAAATCTTGGACAACAATGTTGAAATCTTACATTACAATAACAACCATTATAATTTACCTCTTTGGTTGATGCTTCCGGATTTTTTTTAGTTGTTCTGAACTCCTCCATCCACATCATATTTCCTGTCCACTTCAATCTCCACTTCTTTATAACATCACTAATATTCATATGTCCTGTTTTTTTTCTTAATTTCCTTATTTGTGACATGATCCTTGTAGCCTATTTGCATCATTCTTCTGATCCACATATTCTTGCAGGCATCCAACTTTTTTCCATGGTTCTAGTTAATGCTCACGACTCAGCCCTATAAATTACCATAGCATTTCATGTTTTCTTTTATTATTCTTTAAAAAATCAGAGTCTGACAAACGCAGAAACTGTTACAGGTTCTTAGTTTGATCTTTAGTCCAATGTCATGTCTTGTGGCGTATAGTCTCTGAAATACTCCTGCTGCTAGTTCTTTCCTTTTCTTCAATTCCTCCTCTATTCCACCTACATTGTTAAAGCGACTTCCTAGATAGATAAATTCAGGTACTCTTTCCATCGTTCTATCACCTCCTCCTTTGCCGTAATGATCTTACCACTCTTGACATTTACATATACTGGCATATATAATAACATATAACTATATATATTAAAAAATAATTTAAAAAATTATGCATTTCAAAAATGAGAGATCAAATTTTTACAAAATTATACAAAAATATAGAATCGGTTCATAAAAATATTTTCATTAACACGATATTATCTTGCTAACTGTTGCGGCGTTATTATTATGTAAATCTAGTTATAATTTTAATTTTTAACTTGCTAAATTTTGTTTTTATTGATATAAATTTTTCGTTAGGGTTATCATACAAGAACAACGCTAAAGTACAACAACACTTGGTAAAGAGAGACGTGTTGAAAATTTTAGCAGAGAAGTTGAAATTTCAAATACATTCGAGTAAATTTGATGAAGAAATTATTGTAGAGCTTTTCTTCACTATATCGTGTATGATATTTGGGAAGGAACAGTCAGCGAGAACTATGAACAGTTTATTTTCAATTGAAAGTGAATTTGTAAGAATCATATCTCTTTTGAAATCGAAAAATAAAGTAAGCTGTCTTTTCTCGAAGTTAATTTGTAATTTCATTTTTTGAAAATGTTTCAATTTAGAACCATCATCTGAAAATTGGTCGCGCATTGACTTTTTTGTGCATAAATGAGGCTACAAGATTACATATGATCAAATACGTAACATGGGAGCATGTGCAATCTATAATAAAATTATTTACAGAGGAAACTAATGAACCTATGAAAATCGACGCGGCCTTTCAAGTAACAAGCATGATTTATTTTTAAAATATGTTTTACATTGAAAAGTTATATTGTAAATTTTGAAAGGTAATTGTTTTTACTAAGTGTATTTTCAACAAGCAAACTATAGACCTGTTGGCTCAGTCCATAACCTTCCTAGTAAACATATTTGATGGTGGTCATTGGACGATGAATGATGAATATGACATCAATGAAAAAGAAATTATCAATTCTGACGATGCCAACTTTGCACGTGGCTTCTCCAGGGATGACTTGCATGTTTTGACATCCGCTGGTATTTCAGATTAAAATAAATTATAAAAAATGAAATGTACAAATTATTTTTTTTTCCAAAATACTCAGCATCACATCATCTTCTGAATATTCCAGTGGTGAAAAGCAATTGTTACCACTGTACAGACATTTTGACCGTAATTTACAAAACCCCCAAATACACCTGTACAATTTCCAACGACAAATTATCGCGTTCAATTTTTTTATTATTAGTAGTGATAGTAGTATTCTATTTTATTGTTTCTCAGAAAATGCATGGATCTGATGAAACAAATACGTTTTTATTTTATTTGCAAACATTGCAACCGAAGGAATTCAACGCAATTTAAACGACAGCGAGTTCTAAACTAGGGCCACAAGCTCCTTACACCAATCACCGATCTTACCTTAGGTACCAGGTACCAGCACCAACCGATTTGTAGCCAACACTGCAAACTTGTAAATAATTCTTTGCTCTAACGACGTGCTGTTTATTGTTCCATTCCTTTACGCGTTAATTGTGTTTTACTATAACAAATAACTGCAATCTTTAAAGAGACAATTTTCTTGTTGGTTGTAAATTTTTAAAAACGTTAAGCAGATGGGCAGCTTCATTCTTTTTGTCCTATGCCTACGCAAATAACCCAAAGCGCGGTTGCGGTAACAAATTCCAAAATTCCGCGGGTATCGCTTTTTGCGGATCTTGTTTGTGCGGTTTGTCACGGATGCGTTTCAAATATTTTTTCAAACCGCCGCACAATTAAATTTATAAAACTAATGACTATTTTCAGAATAATATTTTTCTAATTTTATTTTTTGATTACCTTTAAAATTGTTATTTTATTTACACAAAATTCCAAAAATTGTTTTATATAGTTATGGGGTTTTGCTGAAAATTTCTATTTTTTGCTGTTTTGTTATTATAACAGTGTAAATATTTAAATAAACTTTCTCGCAGTTAAAGGTCGTTCTCTCTAGTACACTTGCTTCAAAAGTATCAACGACAAACAATATAAATAAATACGCGTGAAAACCACGCACTGAACGCATTGCAGTGGTACTCTTTCCAATTTTATACCCTAAATTGAAGTTGCAAATTAAGTGTTTTTTAAACTCGGACGCAGATGTGCGTGTGGATGCGGTTTGGAAAAATTTTGTCTGCACACTGCACAGGGCTCTACTTCAGACCTTCACATTCAACAGTCCATTCACACTCCTTGGAGACAGGATATACAAAAGCATAACAAAATAGAAGAAATAAACTTCTAATTAGAAACAATCACACATCAATAGAATCATTTCTCAAAATGAATTACAATATAACACCAATCGCATTGAATCCCTATTCAATTTAGGCCAAACATTTTTTGTAGTTTTTTTAAAACCATTCCATAAATAACGGCCACTATTAAAAACTGGTAAAAATCTTAACAGACTAAAACTCTTTTTTGAACGCAAAAGTGTGTTAAATATTGCTGAAAGAGGAACAATTTTTAGAAAGAACTGAATCTACGAGAGGTAATGCCGGAAACATGTAAAAAAAAGTTAAGAAAATTACAAACGGTTGGTAGGAGCAGTACGAACCGAAACAGATTGAATATAAGATAAAAAAAAACATTTTCAATGGTAAATGTAATAATAAAGTTTTGCTGGTGATATTGATCAGCCAGCGTCCAATTCAGATTGCTACAGCGTATACGCCAGGTGTATGCCGGCCGCAAAGAATACTCAAACGGAAAGATACGCGGTTTTGTACGTCATACAGTTGAGGAAAAAAATTTTGGAAAGCACTGACATATTTAGAAAAAACATTACAATAGCCGATGTGTTTTCTGCTGTGTTGTCTTTTGCTACGATTTTTGGGACTTTTGTCATGTTGTTTTAATGTTAACAAGAAGTCACATTATAATTTTTGTAATCGAAAACCATTAGAACCGCATCTAAACACGAGAGTTGTTTTCTAGCGTCTCCATAATTAATTTGATTTTTGTTAGAAAACAATTTTTTATAAAATTAACAAATGAGAAACAGATTCAAATTTCACAACTGAATCGTTTAATCTTCACAAATATCTGTGTACAGCCGATTTAGTTTCCTGTCTGATACATTCAAATATCGGCGTGGATGATGCTTTCATCTCCCTGGATATCGTCCGAAAACTTTGTTCGTGTGTAACAAACATCAACGATAAAAAGGTTTTTGATCTTTCGTACCTACTATATATATGACATCGGATTAACTGAATTATCAAATGATTGAAACATTTTTTCAAAGGTGAACCAATCATTGAGCAGTTTGTTATCATATCTATCATATAATCGGACGGCCAATAGAAATTTGATATTGGAATGCAGGAATAATCCGAATCTTCATGAAAAAATTACAGCCTTCTTACCTGAACACATAAATTTTAGTTTGCACTTCAGACAAGAATATGATTGGTGTAAACATGTAGGCCTACCGATATGATTGGTGTAAATATGTAGGTAAACCGATACGATTGGTGAAAACATGTAGGTTAACCGATACGATTGGTGTAAATATATGGGTCAACCGATACGATTGGAGTAAATATGTAAATATACCAACAGAATGCAATAATAAAACTTTCGTTTTTTGACAATTTGTGCTAAAACATTTTAAAATTTCAAAAGTTTAAAATGTTAATTAATTAACTATTTGTTGATATCTTCTTAATTAAATTATAAAAAAATTTCATCGCTTGGCTTATAATTTCTGCGCAACAGATCTGTTTTTCATCACTTCAAATTTGGCAACCATTTTTTTATGTGGTAGTAATAAGGCAACTATTATTAAAATTGGAAAAATTAATTGACAGTGAATTTTTTTATTTAAAATTTATTAAAGTTGATGCTTAACTTCAGTCGCAGCGCACCCATCGATTCGATGTGCCTAAGGAGCAGTTGCATAATTTATTAATTATACTTTTCGAAAACAATAAATCTGCAATCTTATAATGTTTGCTGATGCAAACAGGAAAGCCAATAAACAGATGTGATGAGCTGGATCAGTTGGTAAGAGTGGAACGAAAGGAATGAAAAAGTTTATGGACAAACATAGAAAGAGAAAAAGAGGTTTAAAGTGAAGGTTCTTATAAACGCATTTGCTGATGCGGAAAAACTTGAGATGCAAAGTTGAATTTGTTGATAGTTGCTGATAGGAATAAATGGAACAAAAAATTTTTGCAAGACATGCATGCTTAAGATGTAAAAGCAGATGATGGTAATATTATAAAGAGAATGCAATCAAGAAGCAATCCTATGCTTAAGGTGACCAATCATTCGTCTCTAAAATATTCAATTCATTTAAATCTCATTTCATTTCGTCGATATATATGATATTATTCATTTTTTCGTGCGATGTCAATATTTTGAACGTTTTATAACAATTTAGCTCTAGACGAACGTTTTATAACAATTTAGCTTTAGACGAACAGTTCACCTTAAAAAATTTAACAAACGAAATAGTAGTGATGTGCAAGCGAGGGCCGAAATCTACAAACAGCACTCAAATCAACGTGCGAAAAAAACTGAACTGAATTGAGCGTTGCAAAAGATTAAATAATGGATGAATGAAAAAGACAAGAACATTATTGCAATAAAAACGCTTTGTTAAAAAAAGGATAAAAGAAAAATAATTGAGACCGTTGGAACAGATAAGAGAAAATGATTGGACAAAGAACAAACAAACAGATCAAACATTCTTAAAAACAATCACGAGAACGCAAGAAGTAGTTACATAATAACAACGAAAACTTATTTGAGGACCAAGAATAGGTTCGAAAACACATCATGCTGCGACATATTGTAAAGTGGCCAAATGAAAAATAACTGACAGGCTAATAAACAAACAATAATTTCAACAATTCAGTAGACAATCTCACAAAATATGACATTCTCATGAACATTATCGCAACAAAAACATGTAGTGACTTCACAGTGACTTCACTTCACAACTTCACTGCTACCTACATATCCGAATGAACATTCTACTGTTCATCAGTGTTAAACGATTGATCTTTTCAAAATACTGTGATTGATTCCTTTTATTTTTATTTTAAAAATATTTTAGAAAACACTTATAGTCAAAATTTATTTTAAAGATATTTTCAGGTCATTAAAAACTGATCTCACTGTCATGCACACACGAAGGGTGTGCTTTCCAACCCAGGGTGTCTGTTGAATTCACCATCATACTATCAAGTTTTTTGACAACGAGTTTGGAATTTTACGATTGTCTGATTTGAAGTTGTTGCCTGCTAAGTAATTATTTTCAGTTGCTTCGTGTTTATTGTTTTTCCAACCTTCTGTTGTTGAATGATTGTGGTTTTCTTCGTCGTTGTTCCTTTTTTCTTTCTCAATCTTGAGTTTCAAATGAAGCTGTTGCTTTAAAAAACGAATTCTTTCTTCTCTCTAAAATGTTAAAGTAGTACTTAATAGTTAAATTATCTGTTTGTTTGTATGTGGTTAAGTTATTAAGTTTATGTGAATTTTAAACGCAGTGCGCTTCATCAATTTAAATTAAAAGTTTCGTTTGATTATTATAAGATTTGATTTTTGCTAAATTAAAACGAAAATAATGATTTAGACTCATAAAGAGCATGAATAAAATGTAAAAATTAATTCAAATAGATGATCGGAATGGAGTTTAACCAATTGCAAGAAACATTTTATAAATATTTAATATTTTGATCGACACCATTTTCAAATGCAAATAAATTTCAAGAAGACTTCAACAAAATAAAATTCACTTCGGTTATCAAAATCTTCAACTGTTCGTTCTCCTTCAAGAGTCTCTCTTTATTCTCATCATCGTTGCAAAATTTTTGCGTGTCATCGAACACATAATCGCCTGAAATGTTTTGCATCTCCTTGATCTGTCAAATAGAAATAGAATTTATTATTTTTAGGATAAATTCTATTTTTTCGAACAACCTCAGAAAATTAAGGAAGAGCATAGTAAATAAAAAAAATTTATAAAAAAAATGTTTTAACCTTTGGTACAAAAATGACAAACATGAAGAAGAGATTTCCCAAGAGAATGGCGATGGAAACAAACAAGTAGGTGGCATCCTGATGGGATCGGATGATCCAGGCAGCTGGCACCGTTATGACGCACAAAATCTGTCAAGTGTACGTCACATGTACGTCAGAGAGGTACAAGAAACAAGAGATTCATTATTTTAATTAGTAAATTATAAATAAATTGTAAAAGTCATAACTTTAATAATTCGAAACAAATCAGCAGCAATACTACACTTCTCAGCCAATTTGTTTAAACAAGGTGTTAATTTTTCAAAATGAATGGTTCAAGAAACAAACAATGCCCTGCAAAATTTGTTCTATGCTTATGGTTTTTCAGCATTTAATTTTTTACAAAATGTTTGATACAGTCTGGTTCGCATTGAAACATACTGTTGCTGTTTTGAAGGCCATCACTCTGAAAAAGCTGAATTATTCAGAGGTTGATTTTATATATCAATTAAACAATATCGTTTACTTTTGTTAAAGTTTGAATTTTCTTTCACAATAAAAGAAGGTATCTACTAAATATTATTGAAAGTTTTAAAAGAATATTTCGAAAAACCCAAAATGTTAGCATTTCAATTAAGGTTCCAATTGAATAAATTAACATGATACTTAAAAAATAATTATAATGTCATGATGCTAAAATGACATTTTTAAAATTGAAATGTTAAAATAATGAGTACCTAAAAACATCAAAAAAGAAATTTATCAATTTTTTTAGGTAGATGTAGACAAATTTTGAAATGTTGTCAGTTCGAGAGACAAAATTGACTGCTTTAATATCTAGTTCTGCATTGCGTTGAAACAATTTGAAATATGTGAAGGATGAAAGTTGCCTAAAATAAGAATTTGAAAACTGGATATCCAAAAAAGCCTTAAAATGATGTAACGATTATGATTAGCATGGGAATAAACTGATTAGAATTATTCAATATTTAGGATTAGTTTTAATTTTTATCAAGAACAATAGTTTTTGTTTTCTGCTTCGCGAATAAGCGGGGAAACCCAAACCGGACTGCAAAGTATTGCTGACGAAATTTTGCTGAAATGACTTACGACGGTGTTGTAAATGGACACACAAACAAATCGCGATTCATTTGCCTCGTTCAACTTGATATTTCTGATTTCATAAGCCAGCAACAATCCAAAAAGAAGTAAAATTCCTTTGAATCCGGCCATTATGCCTAGATTTTAATATCTGAATTTATTAACTGTATTGATTTTTATTAAACGTACTAGCTAGCAATAATAACTGATAGCACTCATGCAATTAACTGAAGAAATAAACAAACGCGTTTCTGTGAATGTTTTGAACATTTTATGTTTGCTAACCGTTTTTTTTTTAATATTTCAACAAATTTTAAGTTGAAATTCATTGTTATCAGTTATTGCATCCGAAACCTTTCCTGGCAAAAGTAAAACCTTTGTAGATAGGAAAGAAAGTGTAGGTTTTTGTTAAGAGAGTAGTAGATTTTTGGTATGTTGGCTGCAAATTTAAATGAGGTAATGACGTGTGCGACCTCAGTTTGAATTTAAAAATTGTTCATTTCTTAATGTTGCGTTAAATGAATTTAATAAGCTATCAATAATTACTGTAACAATTAGTTAGTATTATAAACTAAAATTTAAATTGAATTTTATAAAATTATAAAGAAAATAGAAAATTTCAGTTAAAACCTAGATATTAACATTTCTAATTTAAGATGAAATTTTTATCAGAAAATATGCAACTTGATTTTACGCTAGGGTGGTTGTATTACTTACGACAGAATTTCTCGCTGTGCTACTTCTCTTCATTTCCTTTAAAATGCAAGCAAGCGACATGCCAAATTTATTAAAATAAATATATTTGAGCATGATGATCTTAGTAGAAACTACATTCCAGTCCCAAAATAGTGACGTCTTTTTGCTTAAACGTTGAAAACATAAATCAATTAAGATTTCCGATCATTATTTTTAGCTGGGGCAATTAAGGTTGTAAAAGAAAACATTTGTGTTCGTTTTTTGTTTGTTTTAATTTTGTCATCATCATCCTAAGCGATCGACTTTTCCTATCAAAGTCAACCGGAATCCATAGAGCACTTTGTACGAGGCTGCCCGCGTCTCTGCACTATTGCACGGGAATGATCATTTTTAATGCACTTGGAAAGTCATCGTATAAAAGTAGCAGCACAAGATTCCGTACCCAGTAATGTTTTGAAGTGCTGACACAACACAAATGAACACACGCAGTTGTAACAGCAACTGAAGTAGAAACCATTTTCCCGCAGTCTGTCCTTCAATAAAATTGTTCTCAAGCTCACATACGAAAAATAATGCTTCAGTTCTTTCCGAATACAAATACTTTGTTGTCTACTTCATTCTTCAACTTTGTTGTCATTATTTATATTCAGACAAGTGGGTTTTATTATAAACACCAGAAATTGTTCCCTCTTGCAACAAATCAATTCTAAGCCGTACAGACTTCAACTCGTACGATCGGCGTGTGCCAGCGAGTGACGTTAAGCATTCTGTCGATTCCTTGGATAAATAAACTTTCCTGCGGCCACAACTATTGCTGCATGCACCGCTGCACAGCTCTACAAAAGCAGAACTGGCGCCTTACATCGACAACACATGAGGACTGAAAGGTACGTCAACTTTGAAACATCTTCGATCAAATATAATTTTCAACATTTTTAAATCTTACACCAAAATTTATGAAAATTTTGTCATCACATCAAAAATTGTAAAGTTTTATTTTTTTTAATAACTTTATAACAAGAAAGCATTCATTACCAAACCATGTTGAGTAATTGTGGGAGGAGCAGTGCTCAAGTTCGTATATGACTTCAGTGTCATCCTTGTAGATGTTCAGCTTGTTCTCCAATGTGAATAACTCCAATTCAATGATTGTTGGATTGATCAGTTGCCACACACTCAAAATGATAACATCAACTACCAGACAAATGATTATCACAAAAAAAGATTCCGTGGTTACGTGTACAGTCTGCATGGGAAGTAAGCAAATAAAAAAATAATGAACAACAACTAAACTATTTTTTTATTTTTTGAAATGTCCATATATTTACCAATAATTTTTAATCATTTGTAAAATTAAAAAAAACATGAATATGAAACGAGAAAATGAATCAAACTTCAACGTATAGTCAGAAAAAAATTACATGACTTCCAGTTTTTTGCCTGATAGTGTGTCTGTAGATACTCCACACTTTGGTGAACATGGCACCATATGATAGCGTGAATCCAAAACAAAAAATCCATTTCTGAGCCTGAAAATTTAATTGGTTTGAATCGGGAGGATATTCCTGTCTTAAACGCTCGCAAATGCTATAATTTAATTTTCCATACGTTATCAGCCTAAAAATTTATGATACTCTAACAATGTGATGATGAAGCCATCGTCGACGGTGTAAGTTTCATAAAAATCTGAAGAACCGACCTGACAAATTTTAAGCAGCGTCAATCTGCTGACAAGTCGAGCGTCCAGGCCGTTGATGAAGATGCAGACGAAACACAGAAGACATCCCAGCAACATCACCGTGTTCATGCAGTTCCGAGATTTTTGATTGTCCCTAACAAGTTATTTCATCTTTCAACATTAATACCATGATTCACATTTGGGTCTATTAACATACACAAGTACGCTCACACAGATGAATAGTTTTGATTTTTGGTGTATATTTTTAAACATCACTGCCTTCGAAATGATGTTAAATTGAAGATTCGTAAACATCTCACACCTTCAATTTGTGCTATCTATCAATAAAGCTTACATCAGCAATCTTACATTTTATACAATCAATGAAGCTTACATCAGCAATCTTACATTTTATACAATCAATGAAGCTTACATATGCAATCTTACATTTTATTTTATACTATCAATGAAGCTTACATCTGCAATCTTACATTTTATTTTATACTATCAATTAAGCTTACGTCTGCAATCTTACATTTTATACTATCAATGAAGCTTACGTCTGCAATTTTACATTTTATACTATCAATGAAGCTTACATCTGCAATCTTACATTTTATTTTATACTATCAATGAAGCTTACATCTGCAATCTCACATTTTATACTATCAATGAAGCTTACATCTGCAATCTTACATTTTATTTTATACTATCAATTAAGCTTACGTCTGCAATCTTACATTTTATACTATCAATGAAGCTTACATCTGCAATCGGTGTGCAGCATTTAAGACCAGCAGGAAAACACTGCAGAAAATTCCGAAAGCAGCCAAGAAGCACATGGAGGCGAAAGACACGAACGATATCGTCCTCATCTCTTTCTGAATAATTTTACGGTCTTCTGGCTTTCTGTTGTCTATTTAACAATTATGAAAGATTTGGAAATAATGAAAATCACCATGATTATGATGACGATGATAATGAGAATGAGGATGATGAGAATGATGATGAGGAGGAGGAGGAGGATGATGAGGAGGAGAAGGAGGATAAAAGGGTGAATAAAAGATTTACGATAAATATGATGGCCACAGCTAAGATAAAAAAAATGCTAGTAGGAGTGAGAGAGGAAAATGATTTTGTGATCTTAATTGAGTGCACGTCGAAACTATGAAAGATTAACTGGGCCAGAACTCCTGGGCGTCAAGCAGCAAGTTGTCCTTCATGGAGTCATACACACCGACACGTTCGTACCTACCACCTGCCGGCGAACAACAAATTTGCTACAAATAATAATGAATAAAATGAATGATAACATGGAGTAAGTCAATTTTCATGAAAATTTTTAATCATAAAAGTATTTGTAAACAAAATTGAAATTAAGTACGTAGTTAATTATTTAAAAATGTTAAAATAACAATATCCTAATTCAAAATGAAAACCATATGACGAGTACCTTTCATTTGTTCAATTTGCACCCAACTTATTCTGTCACCTTTGTCGTTGAAAATTACTTGGCCCTGTTCGGGTGTGTGCATTTAGTATAGAAATTGAACTATAGTGCTTGAATTTCAACATAAACTGGAAAGACTTTGCATCATTATATCTCATTTTCAACTTCCGCCGGTTGCTCTTACTCAAGATGAAGATCAAATTCAGTAAAACAGTTCATCGAAAGAGATCAAACACAAAGATTAAATATAAACAAAAAAACAAAATGCGAAGACAAAGATTAATTACAAACACAAAAATAAAACACAAACACATAGATAAAACAAAAGCAAAGATAAAACACAAAGATGAAACACAAACAACAGCTACATCACTGCATGCAAAGTATTTTGGCTCTCAAAGTGGATGGTGTTTTTCGTCAAAAATAGTTTTTACGTGTATCAATTACTTTCTTTGCCACGACAATTAGTCTATATTAATTGTAGGTATAACACAAAACAAACAAATCACTTTAGCTAAAATTGCAACTTGAGTCATACAATTTCTACTAACTCTTACTAGAACTAAATCTTATTTGGCTACTGATTGAGAAGTACTGCGCTGAACACCGAGAAAGTTTTGTATTAAGTTTAGCAATAAAATGAAAAACTAAATTTGTGGCAAACCAACACAAAGACGGAGATGACCGACTGGTTGCATTAAAGCCAACAGACGTAAATATACGCTCAACGTTAACATTGCAATACATTATATTTATATATGATTTTAATGACACGCATGTTGATTACACTTGCTCACAAATACTGACTGATGCTCCCATGAAGTTCGTGTCATTTAGAGCTTGACTTATTTCAATCATCATCTCGTTGCTTGTGTAGTTGAATTCCTCCAGGCTCTTGCCCCGTCTCTGCAAACTTGAGTAATTTTTTTAAATCACTGCTTCATTGCTTAAATCACTGCTTCATTTATTATTTATAACTATTATTAATTTCATCGTGAATGATTTTTCAACTACATGCGAATCCAAAAATTTGAACTGATCAAATGTGTTGTTTCATATGAAAAATGGAGGACGAGGAGTGCTTCCACCGTCACGTACGCAGTCTGTGTCTTGTTGAGAGCCAGCGCCAGCGCCCACACGGCGTCATACGCCAGAGGAGCCTCTTGGAAGCCGACAACTTCCGATAGTTGGTGGTCCTTCTCGATTCTTTCGGCGTTTTTGATGCTTTCATTCATGTTTTTTAATACGGTCTCAACAACCTGGTAGGTGTGTTTTAAAAAACGCATTTTGAATTTAAGAAATATAAACGCCCTAGTGCTCGATGAAAAGAAATGTGAATATTTTGCATTATTTTATTTTAGTGGCAAATTTATATTATATTCATGTGGCCTTGTAGTGATGATCTGTTGAACTTTTAAGCAGGACATTGAACGTTTCAGCAAGAGACAATAAGGAGGAGTATCTAGATGTTCTGTCTGGGGACATTCATTATACGTCATTGTACTTCGCAAGTTTAAATGTTGAATCTTTCCTTCTTCCTCCATGTTAAAAACTATTGAAAACCAGATATTGTGACTCAAACGAAAGGTTTGTTTAACCCAATCGTGAGTTTAATTGAGGCTTTTTCGATACGTATATCAATTTCTAATCCTAGTGCAAAAAGTGGTTGACATCAAGTTAGTATCGATTTACAGATCCAAAATGTTTTTCAACTAGCAGTATGCCTCAGGATCCTTGAAAATTTGAACAGAAAATCTGAAGTTGGTGTCGCACGCCACTGACAACGGCTTCAGGAACTATCTTGGTTGTTATTTTAATTTTAAGTTATACAGTCCACCGAAATAATTTGGTGAATCTGAGGTGCAAGACTTCTTTCGAAACGACGTGACAAGAAATATTCTAAAAATCGCTTTACAAAAGGCAAGCACTTGTTTAAAATGTTTTTACATCACTCGTACAGGATGCAACAATTTCAGCCAAACCTACCTCTCCTGAGACAATTTGATCAGCCCTGTAGAGACTCCTCATCACTCCTTCCGTTGTGAAGTGGCCTGTCATGGTGACAATCATAACGTAGATCAACATTCCATTCATCATCCATTCATAATGAAAATTTCAATATTTAAATTCAACTGATAGAAAGCAAGATGATGACCACCGCGATGAAGTGGTTCCTAGATTGGGCACCGTAGAATTTGCTGCTTGCAAATCATTCAGACGCAGATAAAATGACGGGGCTTCGTTTAAGAAATGCAGTCATCGGTGATTGCAGTGGGATCGTTTTTCAAGGTAGACGCAGATGGGGCAGTGTTTTCATTAAACACGCTTCAAAAAAAATCAGACATGTAAAACAGGGGCGGTCAAGGCCTTACAATATTTTCAAACATCAGTTCATCTGGGGAAATCTATTCATTGAATTTCACTACTACTACTACTACTGCTGCTACTGCTACCACTGCTACTACTACTACTACTACTACTACTACTACTACTACTACTACTACAACAACTATTATTATTACTACTACTACTACTACAACTATTACTACTACTACTACTACTACCACTACTACTACTTCTAAAAAATAATAATAACAATTAATAATAATAAAAATAAAAAGAAGAAGAAAAAAGAAGATGAGATGAGGAAATAATTCCTTAAATAATTTAACATAGTTTAACGGGATAAAAAGCCAACGGCAAATGAATTGTTATAATAATAGAAGGACAGTGCACTGTGCAATGCCTCAAAAGAAGCGAAGTACCCTCGACGGCTGCCTTCATTTCTTCAAGGGTGCAGTTGGTCCCGTTGACGTTGGTGTACCAGTTATCCGAGTACCAGCCAAGAATGAACCACACGTGGCGTGGGTAGAACAGTTTTTCTTTGTAGGCCTGCAGGTGGCAGGTTTTCAGTTTTTAAATAAATTTAGTTGTCGTTATTTTTATCTTAAGTGCATAATTTATATTTTCAAAATTTTCCGTCACGGTTCTTTTGAAAAATAAATTTTTTTATATGATAACTTTTTGAAGTTATTTCTAAATTGGAAAAAAAAGAATTTTATTTATTTTTCAATATTAATGTACAGTTAACCAGCGTTATCTTGGCAATTAGCATTTCACGGTGAATTAGAAATGTAATTTTTAAAAAAATCAAACCTGGCAAAAAACTTTGGTGGCTTTGTCTTCATAGAACAATCCGACGATGATTCGGGCATCTTGCTTCTGAATGTGTGTTAGTTGGGTGAAGAAATTAATGAACATCAAATGCTGGTTTTAAACATCCGCATTCTTCCTACTTCATAATTGTATTTTATCAATACGAAAGACATTGCGTACAACAAACTACAAAGCTTCTAACGACATTAAACGACATTCTAACGACATCTTACGTAAAACAACTTTAATGCTATTTTAAATCTTCATATTATTATTATAGTAAGAAGTGAGTTTTAAATCGTTTTAAGGGAAGCAAAAAATTTGTTCAACTCCATGTGTATTATTAACTCTTGTGACTTTTATTCGAAACTAAAAAAGTTTACCCAACGCTTTTTCATTGCGTGTATATTATAGATGAGTGCAACCCTTCAATTTCACAAACATTTGTAACCTTTAAATTCCTGACAGCATCAACTGGATCTCCGAGGAAATTCGCCCTCACAGCGATTTCAATGCCCGCTTGCTTGCATCTCTCCTCAAGGTCTTCCATCGTCTTTTTGCGATATCATTATTTTATACATACATTACAGTACATAAAAACACATGGACGTTCATAAAATAATTTTTGAATCCGATTTAAAAATAGAGTGAAAAACTGAATTGAACCAAAACTCAAAAACTGACCGACGTGAAAACTTCGTGCGTATCTTGCAGCGTCGCAATTCTGGTCCAGTTGAACATTTTGAAAAGTTTAACTCTCGTTGGATTGTGGATGGTGGCTGATGGGTGCGTCCGGAAGAAACTTGGGAATCTTATCATGGTGAGTTGTTGGTTAATTAAAGAGGTTGCGAGTTAACAAGGAATTTTTCAAGTTGGGCTTGAAGTTTGATTGGCTGCGTTTTGTATCCGTCAATGATCAATATAAATATTAAAATGTACTTTATTTACAGCATGAAACTGCATACAAAGAGAACGCGAAACGTGGCGGGTTTTAAGAATGTTTGAACCTTAGAGCTTTGCGTAGAACGTAGCCATTGTGAATTAAACAAAACTGTGTTGCAAATATATCTGTGTTAAATTGTTTAGGATAATTGTTGAAAAGGATCATTTGTGTCTAGAATTAAAATCCACTGAAACATTTTTACCTCATTAAGTTACAAGCATCTATTTAGATGCCATAGACTTTTGATTTGTGTATTAGTTTTTTTAATTGCTTATTATGACCATTGTGAGTTTTAAAAAATTTCATAAAAAAATTTATGTTTAAAACGATCGAAAATTCGTGCATTTCGTGTAATATTAAGTTTGGAGCAAACATATGCTGATACAGACATATATATTCCATTAGTTCATCTACATCGAACACACAACAAACAACGCAAGTATAAGGGTTTACCTCGCTTTGTTGGACAGGGCAGGAGAACTTGACCCATATGAAAGCTTCAACAAAATTATTGAGTTTTAATGCATTAAAGGAATTTATTTATCTATACGTTGTATGGTGTATATGTATATATATATAATTGGAAGCACATACGACGACGAGATTCCACATCCAAGCTGCCTGTCCAACGAACGTTGATACTGTACTACAGCCCGGCCCTAACAACATAATCTTCACTGGGTCGTTGTACAACAACTGGTACAATTTCGCCATACCTAATCCTGGCTTACACTTTAAAATATTGAAAATTATATTTCTTTATTCTTCTCAAAAGAAGGCACATTAGAATGAATTGCAATAATAATAATAATTGTGCGAAAAAAAATATTATTTATGGAATATTATAATTTTGCACAAGCTTGTGATATCAAAGACAAATTAACTTTAAAAAATTTTAATGTCTTTAGAAGCATACATCACACCTGATATTTAAAAGGCGTTATAATAAAAACCAAAAATAAACTTATTTATGAAAAACGAATATATGCAAGTGTCGGAAAAGTTCACGATCGAGCGCGCGATGATGTAGAAACGTGGTCCGGTTGGATTTTATCGTTATTTTATCGTGAATTTTTTAAAACAGGTCAAAATAAATGACGAAACAAAATAAACTCAGTCGTTAACTTCAAATACCTACTATTGTTTTAAATTCTTCAAGTTAGTTTACATTTATTTTACTTTTTTTAATTTTATAAATCTATGAATATATTATTTGTATTTTCTTTTAATCCTTTTCGTTATTTTTTATTTAGATATGCATGTGCTACAGTGGCGGATTTAAGGGGCAGGAGGGCACTGGCCCACACGTTGTGAACGTTATTTATATTATTTATTTTATTAGTAAAGGTGGTTATTTAAACGGAAAATTTAGTGATTTTTGAAGAAAAAATTTACATTACCAGAAAATTTAGCCCCGGTCACAAAATTTGCAAAATTCCCCCATCAATAATTCCCTCACTTTTGTTTAAATTCTCCCACCCCGGTCATTATCGACTTTTTTTAAATCTCCTCCCGATCAGCAAATATTTTTGAAAATCTTGCCCCCCCACCCGTCAAAGTTGTCTACTTGATCCGCCACTGTGTGCCTATAGATGTGTTTGAATAACTATATAGAATAGTATATTACAGTTAATTGTTTATTCATTTTGTCTTTTGTTATATGAAATTGTCTATAATAATAATAATAAGAAGAAAAAGAAAAATAACAAGAAGAATAAGAATTATAACAATTGCATTGTATACTTTACAATAGCATAGATAGCAGATACCACGAAAAGAAGAGCCAGTGTGAATAACGCAGATGGGATGGACGAAAAATGTGCCGCTAATCTCTCGTCTGAGCCTGAGCCTGTCATTTTAAGATCTATGTGAAACCAATTACCATCAGCTCAAGTCTTGCCATATAGAGTTTGATTAAAGTAGAGAAATGTGGTTGATGTTGTATTTGTTTTATGTTGTATATTGATTTTTGGTAAATAGGCCTTCAGCTACGTCCTATTTAGATTAATTTAGATATTTCATTCAGTTTAATGGTATCTTTTTTCATTTGGATCACTTTATTTTCCATAACTAAATGAATCATAACTGATTTGTAAAAATTATGCTATTTAAATAAGTTTAAATGATATTAAATGATATTAAAATAATTTAGACAAAAACAAAAACAAAAATAATGAAAATTATAGCACCATACTTATTGAAATATAATTTA
Organism: Helobdella robusta; assembly: GCF_000326865.2. Lineage (NCBI taxonomy): Eukaryota > Metazoa > Annelida > Clitellata > Rhynchobdellida > Glossiphoniidae > Helobdella > Helobdella robusta. Next base: position 562,182 of record NW_008705028.1, on the reverse strand, counting down.
AACGACGATAGAATAAATTATAAAATTAAAACCTCGCTGTTGAGAGCAACCATGTTCAGACGATATCCAGGTAGAATGTCAGCTCTTTCATTGACGGCATGAAGGGCCATGAGGGCCGCGGGAAGGCAGCCTCGACCTCCAGCCCAACTTCCATTCAGTGGGAAGATCCCTCCAATGTAGAGGTTTTTTAATAAGCCGCCAGACGCATTGCTTATATTGAAATATATTATAAAAATTGTTGACAATATAAACAACATTTATTTGTGTATATATATATATATATATATTTGTGTGTATATATATATTGCTAGTTATATATATACATTATATTAATTTATTTTTATTTATTTTTTTTATATTTTGACTACTTTTTCATACAAAACGCGAAAAATATGATGAAATAGAATGGAACCTTTTATACGAGACACACATATACTATATATATATATATATATAGATATATATATATATATATATATATGTACATAAGATTAATATATATATATACAATATGTGTATAAAAATATATATATATATATATATATAACTATAAAATTAGGATTAAGACTGTCTTAGATACAATTTCTTAAAAATAAATTAATGTTTCGTCGATTATTATAATATAATATATATAATATATTTATTTATTTGGCGATTGCAAAATAATCTAGGGTTACTTAGCTTTTGGCTAAAGCTTAATTAAAAATTAACTTCATTTTTTTTTCAATGCATCCATTATTAATGGTTGACGAGTTAAAATGTAACAGGTTATAACAGGAAACATTAATTAGATGTAGATGTCTGTCAACAACGATCGCCCAGTGGCACGTCACATAGCTGCTGATGGAACGCAAGTCTTCGCAGTGCACGGTTTGACCAATCAGAAACCTGAAAATCTATCTTACACAGTTGTCCTCTTCTTCATAATCAGTCAGTTGTTCACAACACACGCAAATTAAGTAGATAAGCAAACAAAATCTCAAAAAAATTCGCTGTTTTTTATTCAGACCACCGTTCTTCATGACTTGTTCATACTATTGAAAATTGTGTCATACTATTGAAAATTGTGCTCATTTTTGTTTTTAATAATTTCTAAAACTAAAATTTTTTTACACAGTTTGGCATTTCACTAAAAATAACTTTGAAACGACTTTCAAAATATTTGAACATCACTGTTTTAAAGCTCTAATAGCGATCCACTTTGCAAATTATAAGGATCGGTTTTTTTTATCTAGAAATGGGTGTTGTCAGCAGTATTTGAATTCTAGATACTTAATCATATGTATATGAAACACTTAATGTTTTTAAAAATGTTAGTTACTTAGACTGCATGACATATTTAATCAACAAATATAATAATAATGTTAATATTGCAAATTAACCAACGAATGAATAAAAAATGGTGAACAAATAAATGAACCAATTATTAAATAAATAAAATAATTTACGTAAGAATACGTATAATATTTAAAGGAATATATAAGTATATAAATCTATTAATATATAATTTGGTATAAGGCCATTACGTTTACAATTTTTATTATATTCTATCGCTCTACTATTATTTATAAATTTATATTTTAATTTCTCTATTTTTCTAATAGTATATTATAATTTATTATTTAGTTTATTAGTTAAATTTAATTAAGAAACAAAATAATAAATTACAATATATTATTAGAGAAATTTAAATTAATAATATTAATATTAATTAAAGCGATAGAATTAATTAAAAATTATATATATATATAATAAATAACAAATTATTATATATATATATATTTTTTTTATTTGTTTCTTTATTTCGTAGTTTTAATTAATGTTTAATTAATGTTTATTTGAAATTTTGGTTTCTTTTGGAATCCTTTTTCATGTGTTTTCATGAAATAAACTTGTTTAAAAAAAAAAAAAAAACAAGGTTTTTACCAATTCAAATTTAACTGAATAAATTCAATTCAGTGTTTCACTAAAAATCGTTGCATACATTCTTAATTATTTAAACTCTAGCTCAGTTTTTGAACAGGTTTAGCTTTTGGCTAGGTTAAAATAGATTGCAGTAATATATGTTACCGACTTTTTTTGTTATAGAGATTTTGGCAGTCTTTCAATTTGTTGTTGAAAAATTGTGTTGAAATAAAATTGGATTCATTTATGTTAAAAATTTGAACTAATTAAAAAAATACAAGTTACCACAATATTTCTTTTTTTCCGTTTTACCTTGTCAAGTCAAGAACAAAATATGGCTTCATCAATATTTTTAGAAAATACAAAATCAAATATAGTTAACATCGAGTTCACTGTTATTCCATTGGTCACGATGCGTCATAAAATTTGTGACATTGTTTCGCCCATTACGGACAATCTTTTAATTGTATATTACGGAACTTGCGTTCAGTTTGATTATTATTAACCAAATCCAGTTCTGATGAGGTAATATTAATTGGCTGAATGTGCTCCGGTGCAGTAAATGATTTAAAATGTTGTTTTTGAATTTTTTTCAATTGTCACATGTTAATGAAGAAGATTATGAATTTATTTGTCAAATTTATAATTTTTGTAAATTAAACCAAGAATAATACAAAAGAGCTTTTAAAAAAATGATTTCTGCAAATCGCATCTCAGTTTTTGAATAATTTTTTTTTCGCACAACAAAAAATCCAAATAACTCAAACTAAATTAAATTACATGACAATTATTTTCGCCATTAAACAATTACCAGTACTCAATATTCTTCTGTTACCATGAATAAAAAAGGAGTGAAATGAAATGTTTGATGTGAACGTTTACCTGATAGCAATTACGTCATTACACTGTATTTCTACGCTGTGAATGATCACTCCTAGAGTCAATCTCCCTGCCCCAATTATAATGGATGCTTGACGTCATCATTTTCTTCTCTTGCTTCCAGCAGAGCACACGATGGGAAAGATATGATAGTGCGATTTCAGTTTAAAATTCCATGTTTTGCTACTCAACGCTTAACTCTTAGTTATAAATTGACTAACATCCATGGAAATCAAGAAATAAACGATTTATGAATTTTCAAAATACCGAAATAATCGATTAATTATTTGACCCATTGCTAGTTTAACAATTTGTTCCTGATGAGCTTTTCGTTAAAGTGGCTTCTGTAATACGTTCTACTCTACTGCCTTGTTTCTTCCTTCGTCTGTCTGTCTGTTTGTTTGCAAGCTTCACTTCAAGTTCGGAAGTTTTTGATACAAAATGGAAGGTTCAAATGTTGTAATGGAGGGTTCAGTTGCACCGCAAGTGCTCGTAACTGATGAAGACACCAGTAAGAAGATTATTTTTTAGTGTTTTGTATTTTTAGTTTTTTTTTATTTATTAAATTTTGTTTTTAGATTTTTAAAGTCAGTGAAACCTTGTTTTTATTTTTTTATAATTACATTCTACTACTGAAGTTTAGTAGTGGAATGTAATTATAAAAAAATTATAAAAACTCTACTAAACTAAACTCTATAATAGTCTAGTAGTCTCATTAATTATAGTTAGTAACTATAGTTTATGTGGGTTTTATTAACACTTTTTAACTGAGTTAGAATTTAGATTTTTAGCTTTACTTAATAAAGTTTAAAACTGTTAAGTGTTAGAGGGTTAGCCATAGCTTTACAGTTTACATTTACTGTTTACCACTGGTTTTAATTTTTTATTGAGAGAGAGAGAGTTTAGTTAGTTTTAAAAATTAACAGTTAGTACTAAGTAATTGGTAAAATAAGCACTTGTGTATAAATAAGTATTATGTATTGAAAAAGTCTTTAGTACCAAGTATATAAGTACTTGTTACCGTTATATAAAAATTGGATAAATAATAGAATTTATTCATGCAAAGTGCAAGTTGCTATTTGAATATTTTTTATCTTATTATTTATTAATTATTAATATTGTTAATAATTGTTATCATTATTAAATAAGTAATAATTATTACTTAATATTATTCCTTTGCCTGTTACAACATTAACTATCTTTGATAAGTTGGGATTAAATTCATGGCTACCGACACACATTCACACTCAATGAAATTATAATTGCTTAATGACCGTTTATAGTTTATATATGAAAGAATAACAAATTTAAAATAATGAAAAACAGTTGACTGAAAAACCTTTACTGCTATAACATATCACATTTTAATTTTTAAAATGTCAAGCGCTCTATAATTTATTTAACCTTTTTGTATATGTAATATATGTGTAATATATATATATATATATATATATATATATATAATATATATATATATATATGTAATATATAATTAATGGATATGACACTTTTAAGGATTATTAATCACAATGTATTGTTTAATTTGTTTTTACTGATACTGAATATGGAATTTTTCCACCAGACGGCGACAAGCAAAATCTGCAACACTTCATTATTTGGAGGGACAGGAGAACCGACTCGAATGTTGAAGTGAGTACTTCAAGAGAAAAGAATTGCTTTCTGAAATTCTGATTCACTTAGGACTACTCTCACAGAAATCTTACCTTACCATTACTTGAATATAACACATTTTTTAAATATTTTTCTACTGTGTGTTTGGCCTAACAGATGGTTTTTCTGTAGAACTAGTATATTGATTTTGCAAGATTACACAATGTGTTTCTGAACTGTATTTTTCAAACTTTTTCCCAACTTAACGGTGGTGCATTAAATAGTTCATCTGTTCTTTTTACAAATTTCTAACATTACTTCAGATCTCATTTTTCGGGTGATCATCTTCCTATTTTACTTCAACTATTTCATATTAATTTCCCTTCAAAGTGGAATCTGATGGCCACTCAGAGATATCATGGTCCTGGATCTCTTTATAGTCCTTTTGTTTGCAGTTCACCGATACTGCAAGGACGGTATTCAAACCACTTCCAATGTGGAAATAAGTGAATTTCTTATAAACAAAACGATGGTTTTGTAGCCTGGATTCAAAAATGCACATTTATCCACAGTGATGACATCACCAACCCAACAGCATATGCCATCAACTGAATCTGTCAATCATAACTCTATGTAAAGAGCTATTATGATGAGCCTAGCCAGGTTATCGTTATTGTTGCTTTTTGAAAGACACAGTTTACGTGATTAATTTTTTGATTTTTTTTCATCGCTTCACGTAACTTCATCAAAATTCCATCTTAATCTCTCTGCTTCCTCCTTCCTGTGAGGCCAACCACTAACCTTACCACCGTGTACCTATTTCAGAATATAATCATCACCTAACCACAAAAACTTGTAACACCCGCCCCTTACAACATTCATCTTGGACTCCAATTTCTGAGCCCTTCCCATTCTCTCCTTGCCTCTTTGCATCTGTTGGGGCAAGTTGTTTCCCTAATGACTGGATGTCCTTCCTCTCATGATCTTCTGAAAATCCTTTCGAGTCAGACAATTTTCGGTCCGATTTAAATGGTTACTTCTAAGATTTGTAACAATAATAGTGTGAAGGTTTCCCAATATAATTATCCTGTCACTGAACTAAGATGTTTAAATATTTGTGGCAGTTTGCTAACAAATCCGATGCTAAGGAGGATTCAATAGTTTGTGATATGGTAACAATTTCATAGCTTTTAAGTGCTTCTTTGCATTGTTTGAAAATTCAGTTATTCGTATCAATATCAATAAGTTAAATTTAATTTTTAAAAGTTAATTTAATGATTCACAGTGATCTATTTCATACAGTTACCCTTGTGTAAAGTGTACGCCAATGTGTTAATTTTTCTCCTTTTTTTTGCAGTTGCCACAGTTGGAGCATGTTGAGATGGAAAATTTGGGTAAGTGACGTCAGACTGTGTTGTCAGATTTTCATTTATTTATTAACAAAATTTACATAATTATTATCGTTTGCATAGATGGGCTCCGCTGTGAAGATGAATTGTGATTTGTCGTAGTTTATATTTTGTTTAACTTGCTTAATTATTAATTTTAACTAATTAATTTATATGTTTAATTAGCTGTATGTGTTTTAATGCTGTTATGCTCAACTATGTTCAACATGAATGTGAAACAAGGTGTTGAAGTTGATGGCTTTGTAGCCAAATAAAAAAGATTGAAGAATTTAAAAGATTAAATTTAAACTTAAATTGGAGTGCATTAAAGTTTTAAGAAAGCAAGGGAACTGAGGTAGCCCCTGGTGGTACCAGCTGTTTGCAGTTTCAGACACATTTATTGGTTGATTGATTGATTGATTGATTGGTTGATTGATGGATTGATTGATTGATTGATTGATCGATCGATCGATCGATCGATCGATCGATTGATTGATTGATTGATTGATTGATTGATTGATTGATTGATTGATTGATTGATTGATGGTTTGATTGATGGTTTGATTGATGGTTTGATTGATGGTTTGATTGATGGTTTGATTGATGGTTTGATTGGTGGATGGATTGATTGATGGATGGATTGATTGATTTTGTTATGAAAGTGTATAATTGTACTTATATTGGCAAGTCTCTTAGTAATGAACGTTACTTACAACTCGCGCCAAATACACGTATTTGATAATTATGTCTTTCTGTTTGAGTGGTGGGTTGACATCCCCTTTTTATGCTGAGGCTGTTCACATCCATCGTGTTCATTTTTCATACATGCTTTCTCATATTTTCATAATAATTTTTAAAATATGGAAAATAAAATTTCCTAAATTTGTCAAAAGGATTATATTTTTAAAGACGTTTTGTTATTTCCTGGCTTGTCATTTATGAAATCAACTTATCATTTGACACGTAATAACCATTGTCACACTTTTCTTGATTAGCTTTTTTTCTTCATTATCAATATTATAATTTTTATTAATGTTAACGTAGGTGAGCATTTTTATTATCTTTTGGCTGCAATAAATGTGGGCAAAATTTTATGGCTGAATCTCATGTTTTTTGTCTAATCATCTACATTATGATAATTCTTTGTCTTAAATTTGACCGAATGTCTCGAACAGATGATTGTTATGATGCTGATGCTCGTTCATTGATATTCATAAGCATGCGCAATGGAACGTGAATTTCTTGCACATGTATCACATCTAAACAGACGGTAATGCAGATCTCGTGTTTGTAAAGTTCATGAAGGCTCACAATTGCTACGACCTCATCCCGACATCTGCAAAACTTCTCATATTCGATACAGAACTTGGTGTCAGTGATGTTGTAGTGTGGTTTGTTAGCCAATAATTAATATAATTTTTCGTTTATTTTTGTCATCTGCCCATTTTTTTTACTGAAGAATTTTATCAACAAACTTTTTTTTAACTTCAATCATTTATTTTTAACAGCAAGATCATCAACATTATCAACATCACATGATCAACATGATCAACATCACATGATCAACATTATCAACATCGCATCATCTACATTATCAACATCACATCATCAACAACAACATCACCAGCATAAATACTAAATATATTACATGATCAAGTTAGACAATGACAATATTAACAAAAATTCAATGCTATCACAGGCAAATGATTTGCTTTAAATTTTATTTTCATTCTCAACACTTGACTGACTGCTAGTGCAGTTGTTGAGATATTGTTTTCCATTCCACACTTGAAATATATCGATGTAAGCAACAGCAAAAGTTATCATCACCGGTCGAATAATATCAAAAGTGAACAAAGTAAAGTTATTAAAAAGAAAAAAAGCGTCACCTCGTAGACATTAGCGGCATAATCTGAAAATTTATAAACGTGGTCACGCTGACAACGCAAATGACATAACAGGTGAAGAAAGCCTTATTGGCGCTGGTGTGGAACAGCTTGCGGGCGGCTCCGCTGTGGGATGGCAAGTTGAAGAAATTCGTTGGTAGGTCGTTTTCAGTGATGGTTGTTGTTGTAATTTTAAATATTGTTTGAGCTGCCGCTGTTTTCGTGAATGTTGCAATTGTAACACTTGTGTTTAAAGATGCTGCTGTTTTGATGCATTGATTTTTTTTTTTGAAGAAAAACTGGCAGATATTAAGCTGTAGAAACTAGGCTGATTTTAATTGTCAGTTTTAGAAATTTTCAAGTCAGTTATGTGATTAAAAATGCTGTCCCGGCTTTCAACTTTTAAAGTTTTTGATTTGTCCTATTGTTAGTTGACTGTTCTGACGAAGGTTGTCGATCAGTTTTCTTGCAAAATGTAATTTCATGAAAGCCGTTGAACTGTGTAAATTGCATTTTCCAGGAATGCTCACGATAACTGACTTCATAAAGATTCTGCACAAGTACTACAAGAACTCAAAAGTAATTCTGTCATTCTTGTCACAGCCATCATAAGCATCACAATAATTATCGACACAATAATACTAATAATTACCACGTTTATTTCATTTCATTGATGAATTTTTAATGTGATTGGAGACAATTCTTATGAATTTTAAATTATTTTAATGGAACATTTTTTTCATTATAAAAAATACTGATTTAAGGTAGAGGTTGACATTAAAGTTTCATGTTTTTTGAATATCCCAATTTTTATAACATAGAAAATAGTTTGATTTTTATTGTTCACTTTTAAACATAAAAAGCAAGCATGAATTAATTATTTTCTGTTAGGATCACATCCACGAACTTGAAAGGCACAAGATATCAACTTGGAAAGGTTTGTATATATCTTCGACTTGTTTTTTAACTGGTTGGTGCTCTATAATAATCATTCATGTGCTCACCTGTGTGCTCACTCGTTCATTCACTTGTCATTCATTTTTATGTGTGTTTCAGTGATGCTCAATTGCTTTTTAACTTTTAACGTTACTCTGAATGTTCGCAACATTTTCGTACGAATAATGTTTGTTTTCAGAGGAGTTGGACAACCAGAACAAACCACTCATCACCATTCACCCTGAAGCAAGTCTCTATGAGGCTATCCACTTCTTATATCAACATAAAATTCATAGGTCTATTTTATTTTGTTTGTGTAGCTTCGTTTATTTTTCTTTCATCAGCAGTTCAGAGTTGAGTCACTTGGACATACTATAGCAGCTGAAAGCTCTGCTATGCAAAACCATGTTTTTTGTTTTCAACACATATTATTGTACATAAGTATCTTATTTGCTTACATGAAACGCTAAGCTGATAGTCTAGATTAATTTTCATTTGCCAAGTTCCTCACTCATATGAGATGATGATTATTGTTTCAACTGGCGTTAAATCTGTTGTGGAACTGTTATACGCTGTGAAAGTAATAAAAACTGACTTGATTTACGGCAAACAATGAAAAAAATAATTGCATCGCTTGTCTCACTGCTAATTGTTTCAATAATTATAATCAACTTGATCGTAGTTTTGCCTATTTCTTTACTTTTTCAGATTACCTGTGGTGGATTATCAGAGTGGAAACATTTTATACATTTTAACCCACAAAAGAATACTTCGATTTTTGTATTTATATGTATGTTTTTGTTGTAATGTGTTGACCTTTTTCGATGGTTTAATATTGAATGACTGGATGTGTGGTTGGTTGTAATTTAGTGACGGCTTTAATGTACTTTAGTTCAAATAACTTAAGAAAGTTGTTTCGAAAACTTGATAGGAACGGTCCAGTTAGTTTCGTTATTTTAATGTCCCTGATTTTAACTTGGTTATACAAATTACGGTGTTTTTACTTGCTAGTTGGCTAATAAAGTCTCCAAGTATGGCCAGTTATTTTTTTAAATAAGTAAATCATCTTATCATTCAATAAGGTATTCAACGCTCATTTAAATGGTTGCGTAATTAATCATCTTAATCCACCACTGGCCATTTGACAACTGCCATCCTCGTTATCCGTTGACCGCACATGCATAATATTTTTCTTCAGGTTTATGATCTTCCACAACCGAATTTCATGGAAAAGTCCATTGGTGAATTAGGAGTAGGGACTTACAAGGATATTATTACTGTAGGTTACTCTTGAATTACATACAGTATATCATTGTTATTTTGTTATGTATGCATATTCGTACATCAAGCTGTGATTATGTTTATACATATATATATGTATGTATATATTGTGATGTATACACAGTAGTTGACTGCGTTGCATTAACTGAATGTGATCGTTTTGATGGCTCACTGCATTTTGAGTTTTTACGTATTTCACATTTTCACAGATTTGATACTCATAAGAACATCTCATCAAGTTTTAATTGTATTTTTCATTAAAATTTACGAAACCATGCACGAGTAGACAAAATAATAAAAATAAAAGTGTAACTGACTCCCTGTATGTCGAGTCAGTTACACTTGATAATGCCATCGTTACAGACTCAACACATCTGGCCTCAAATTGCGTCTCAAAAATGCCAACAATTTTTACTCTTACCGTTTGCCATGATTTTAAAGGCCCTAATTAGAATTGTTGTGCTATACGTTCCCTTTATGGCTCACCATAATTTTCTTAAAATCTGGGAAGAATTAATTTGGTGCTATTTTGACTTTTGTAACTTTCATCATTCCTTGCATGACCAAATTATGCTGTATAATGTATAATTAAAAACTATGCACAAAAACCAACAAATTATTTAGCAGATTGTATCAATAGTCTTACAGAAAATGATTTTATTTAGGTCGTCTGCTTCTGTTTTTTTTTACTTAATCTTGAGGAAAAAGACAAATGGAAATAGATCGTTTAGTTTATTAAACTTTTCTCCAAACTTATTAAACTTTTCTCCAAGCTATGTAATGTTTTGCATGTGGAAACATGCCTAAAGTATTAAAAATGTAATTTTACTATACTAGACTCCTAGTTGTTATATATCCCATGACGACGAAAATCTGCTGCTGAATTTTTATTGCTGAGTCATTTCCAATTAACGGTAGACTTATATGACTTGGAAACGTTTGGAAATATTTTGTTTCTCCAAAAAATTGATTCAAATGTCCTTATATAAATGCTGCAAGATGTGAATAGAGTAGATCCAATGGGGTATGTTGAGTATACGTTTGCAACTCGCCCAAGATGTTAAGGTCAAGATGTCTATGACTTGCGTGCTGTTTTGTGTTAGCACTTGCTGTAACTTTATGTTCTGGTGTTTTTCGTTGGCGTTTTGCATCTGTTTGGATTTTATGTGCCTTGATGTGTCTCCATTTGTCACTGCGCTATACTTTTATATTTGAATTACTTTCTAGTGACGCGATCATATGGGCATAATTATTGTTATAACGGATGGAGACAATAAACGAGAATTGATTGATCGAATTATTGTTATATTATATATAATGACGCTTTGTCATTGCGGTATTCAATATTATATACGTAACCAGGTCACCCATGAAACTACGCTGATCACTGCCATCACGCTGTTCGTTGATCACAGAATATCTGCTTTGCCGGTGGTAGACAGCAGTGGAAGCATCATTGATCTTTATGCAAAGTTTGATGTCTTCGTGAGTTTCGATGGGGTGGTGACGATTTATGTTGATGACTACCGTTACACATTCAGAAGATTGTTTTTATTCTTTTTGCTTGCATGGCTGGAGTTCATTTAATTGAATTTCATTTCCTGGTAGCGTATGTTAAAACTGAAGGAATATATTAATGGACTGGATGAATTAACTTCTGTTTCAGAATCTAGCAATAGATAAGTCATATGACGATTTGAATCAAACAATCGGACATTCACTAAAAGAAAGGAGAGAGGTTGGTGTTCCTGTTTGTTGTGTGTTAGTTGTCTTACTGAAGATCTTTATAGTTGATAATGTTAACTACAATGATATTTCATAATTTAGGAAAATTGCGAAAAAAGAAATCGATTTTATATGTGAATGTTAAAATTACTAATGATTAACTGGATTTTATGAACTGGTCAAGCGGATTTGTAATTTTTTTTTCATTTTGTAACTAGCGTATAGAAGCAGTGTCAACCTGTTTGGTAACTGAGTCGCTCAGTGTTGTCATGGAAAGAATCGTCCGAGCCGAAGTATGTTATGATGCATGGTTTATGTTATTAAACTCATGCAGTGTATATTTCTTATGAGGTCCAACTGTTCTACATTTTCATGGAGCAATTTTTATGAAACGACATTTAAAAATTGTTTGTTAATGAAGTCAAATTCACATGATCATAATCCATCATAGTTTCATACCTCCGCCATGAATTTCAAATGGTGAATAGTTATAAATGTTATTAGAATTGAAGGTGACAATGCCTTTACTTGAATTTATAGAATGCGACTGCACAGATTTGTTCTCAATTAGATGACAGTTATTTAATGATTTCATTTATGACGATGTCGGTTTTCCGTGGACCGAAAATGCACACGAATCCAATGATGAGGTTTGATTGCCTCACTACTATTTAATGAAATTGTAAATTGTTAGGTACACAGGTTGGTTGTGGTAAATGCAAGCAATCAAGTTGTTGGGGTAATCTCCCTGTCAGACATATTACACTTTATATCTTCTGAAGAATCTATCCTTTCTCAGGTACAACGTTTTTGTTTGACGTAATCGTTTGGTTTTGCATTGTTTTATTGTTATTTGTACCTACTCATTTTGTCTTTTCTTAATTATAATTTTATTGTTGACTGTTCTGCCACTATTGTATGCTTTCGTCTATGTTAGGTTTTAATGATGTTATATACTGATGTTGTGGGTTGCTAATGGACCTTATTTTTAGAGAGAATAAAATGTGCAAGCCTTTTTGCGTCATAAAGCTTTTCCGAGAGTTTTTAAGGGGTAATTAGCATATTATGTAGATGTTTGCGTGCTCGTGCTGGCCAATTCTCACCCTTATGTATACTCACGTACTTGTGGATTCAATTCGACACCATATATATATATATATATATATATATATATATATATATATATATATATATATGTTGGTAATAGACCATAATTTTTACAATATTCTATAAATTCTACCGAACATTCAGTAGAATTTATAGAATATTGTAAATATATATATATATATATATATATATATATATATATAGGGAGAGAGAGAGAGAGAAATATTATTAACCCTGCTAATAATTTTAAAATAGTTTTCCTGGTTTAATTTCAAAATAGATTTATTTAGTCGCTTGAGGTTTAAATTGTTTGGTGTGTGTCATATGTACAGATGTGTCTGTTTGTACACATACATTTATACGCACATTCATACATACATATAATTGAACGTAACAGAGGAGGTCTTCAACGTAGGGAAGATTGTCTGCGAGCCATCATCATTGTGTCGTCGTCGCTAAGAGACAGTACAATGTAATAATCTCATGATGCCCAGAAACGAATTTCCAACATCAAGTCAAAACTTTAATTCATCACTCTTCAAAGCTTCATAACAATATAAGTTATTTCACCAACATCATTATGATCACCACCACAACGACAAAATCAAGACCGTCAGTGACATTCACCCAACACACGAATCAAGATTCCCTCCCGTATCCGCTGAATTTATATTCTATTGAATTTATTTAATTTTTCCATCTTACAACTCTTGTACATTGAACGTGTGTTTTATACTATTCTCTAGTTTACGTGTTTCGTTGATAATACACTTTGTGTAATGTATTTATGCATGTTGTTTTTTATATAATTGTTCTATATTCGTTTTCTTTACAAAGGTCAAATCCCGCAATAGATACGTTGGTAAAAATACGCAAGGCACAAATATATCAACTCAAGTGTTGAAATTATGAAAGAAAATAATACAAAATTAAAAATAAAAAGTCCTATCTAAATATACATAAAATAAGTTAAAATAAAAAAAAATAAATAAAATAAAATAAGTTTGGCAGAAAAATTCGATTCGCATTATAGATACTTAAAATTAAATTTTCAATAATTTGACTTTAGCAAAGATTATGACAAAAGGAGAAAAGCATTTCATATCTTTAAGACATTTGCCATTATGATCATCATGCATCACATGAAAACTACGGAAGTCGTCAGTTTTAAAGTCAATATTAAAGCCATTTTTGAAGAGACGCAACTTTGAAAAATGAACAGGTGCTCCAAATTTTAATTTACCACCAGAAGCAGCTAGTCCTTTGAAAAGGAAAGAAAAAAAATCATTTGAAGTGAGAGAGGCCGAGAATTTCTTGGAGAAAATAAGTTAAGTGGTTTGGTTCTTGAAAAAATCGGAACCGTCGTCTGTCAGCTTTCTGTATAATTTTTCTAACGGTAGATCGTAAATCATTGTCAAATTATTGTTTAAAACCAAAAGTTTTATTTACTTTAAACATGATAGTACAAAAAAAAGCTTTTTTCGGTGTTATACCATCTTCGGTGTTCAAATTGATACGTAGTGTTTGTGGCCAAATGCACAAGTATATATATCCTGTGTCTCTACAACGTTAATTCTTTGTTTAATGTGGATAATTAACGGTCATTTAATTAGTTATTAGTACGATCTTCAGCTTTGCAATATAACACTTTTACGTGTCATCATTATCGATGATTCCTCTGTTTCCAAAGTCGAATATTGATTATTAGATGTATTTGTTCTATGGGTATTGACTCAGCTAATCGTAAATTATAATCGTTGTTACTGTAATGTAAGATTTCACCATTGTTGTCCAAGATTCGCCTAGTAATTTTAGTTTTGAGTTTCTCTTTCAAGTGATTCTTTAAAGCGTCAGTTTGCACGTGCATCGTGCGTTTGTACGTACGTGCAAGTATTTTCAAAATTATAGTGCCCACACTCACCAATATTAAATTTGAACGACCATACTAAATGGCTATGATCCATTATCGATTCTGGCTTACTAGTGCAGTTGTTCTTCATCCCGAGAAATGACGTTCGTTGTCAAAAAACAGGACAATGATTTACTATCTACAGTTAGAAAAACTGAAAAATTAAACAGAAACACGTTATGATTGATTTTCATCAACAATTGCATTTCTGACAGTCTTAATCCTATATACATACACATATATATATATTTATGTGTATATATATATATAAATATAATATATATATGTGTGCGGCCCTCTAATGGTAAAACAGTTTTCAATGTGTTCCTCGAACAAAATGTTTGACGACACATGTATTAGAGTATTGTAATAGTTGTGGTTAGTTGCGGGCAGGTTTCTCCAAATATGGAGTTACAAAGGGAAGCTCCCGATTGACACTGGAAGAGCTGGCCCAGGAGAGATGTCGTGAGAAAATCAGTGGCTGCACACAGCCACACAGCTGATGGATGATGACGAATAGTTGTGGAAGATGATATCGTTTGGTGATATAATAATTATACTAAAATTTAAATCACTGAAATATTTTAATTTTAGGTAGAACTAATTATCATAGACAGAAATAATTATCATAAACAGAAATAATTATCATAAACAGAAATAATTAAAAGTAGTTATGAAATATAACATGTGAACCCTTTTGAACACACATTCATGCGACTTAACGGCACACATACATCTGAAATTCATCTTTTATCTTTTTTATGCTTATTTTTTAACGACAGCATTTGAGAGCATTTATGCTACGATAAAGTAAACCTTATATCATTTTTGCAAGTATATTATAACATGATAACCGCCATACTAAATTTTCAATAGTGTTTACCCGTAAACGCTCCTTTAAAGGAACATATGCGTTTGAACTTTCATCCGACAAATAAAATTTAAGCCAATAATAATTTTTCGACGTTTAGAGCCCAAAACAGACAATAGAAAAAGATATTACCACATGATTCGCGAGTTTAACATTTGCCGTTAAATTTTAAAAGTTTACATCTATGCAGAATAAATCCGGCACAAGTTCGAAAATTATTCAATGTATTAACAAATTGAACTTTTATTTGTTCATTTTATTTAAGAATAATATTCAATAATAACTTTTACAAACAAAATATATTAAAATTTAGTCCAAAATATCGGTGATTAACTCTAAAAATTCATTAAAAAGCTCATATTGATGCCGTCACCGTCCAACCAACTCGCATTACCCAATATAAGCCGAATAAAGTTACATAGGACGAACGAAAAATGGTGGGATGAATTTGGAATCAGAACAAGGAAATTGCGTTAAAATCAGCGAGTTAGGAGAACTTTGAACAAATTGACTGAAAATCCGGACTGGTGGAAAGATGTCACGGCGTCAGTCAACACCAGTCCAGAGATGTTTTGGTTATATGACGTAATTATCTGCATTTCACCATCTTAGTCTTCACTGCAATAAATTTTGAAACAAACATGCAAAATAAATGGTTATGTAACTCTATTCAAATATGAAAACAAAATAATTTAACAAATTCAAAACATAATTAACATTTTTGTAAAACCATAGTGTGGAATTTTAGTACAAGAATTAAATTATAGTACTTAAATTTTAATATTGACTGGGAGGCGTTCGCATTAATATATAATCAATAATCATCAATGACAATGTCACCTCGTATTTTGTGAGTCTCTGTAAGAAATATCATTAAATGACTGACTTCAACGCAACTCTTGTTTCTAACTGAAAGAGTACATGGCAATTTCAGTCTGAAGTTTTATGTTCAGTACTTTCTTTTAAAATCCAATCCTTTTATATTTTATGCCATGATTCAGTTAGCTGACTAATTTATAAAATCGTGCCAATAAGGTTAACCAGAATTAAAAGAAATTAACAATTTCAGAGCCAAATAATATGAAAATGTTACAATATATTATCTTAACTCTGAACGAGAAACGGAAATTTAAATATTAAATGTTACTACAGTTAATAAACCCTGATTAACTGATGAATTTAAAAAATGATCACCAACAATTTTAAATAAAATATTTAAAACCATATAAATACTAAAACCACAGATATGGTTTCTATATCTATAAATAAAACAAATAAAAACAGATAAAAAACAAATGAGAATAAATTAGAAATGAATAAAATGAGTTAAGAACTATTTTCGTTCACTCGATCTTCCTTCTTTCCTCTTCATGTACCTTTTCATGCCAGCATCAAACCTCATCCTCTCATTATCTGTCCGCACCTTCGAAATGAAAAAACTTATTACAATTGTTGTATATATTTAATAACCAACAATTAAATTTTAAAAACCAAATAGTCTTTGTAATGAAACAATATAGAATGCATATATTATCTTTTCATGTTTTGCACATTTTTTCAGTAAAACATGAAACTTACACTTTCTCATCTGAATTATAAGGTTTATTCTTGAATTTCAAATATATTCGAAAAAAGTATATTATCTATGACATAATAATTAATTATTATTGAAAGTACACAATTTCAGTTGAATAATCTCTATTTTTTTAGTTTAGTTAGTATACCATTATAACCAACGACTGATAACTACAAAAGCAAAAAATGATTACTTTTTCTGCATACGCACCACAGGCAGGCGAATCAGAAGAGATGAAAAATGACTTCTGGGCTGCGTTCTCTGACACCATCTCAACAATACCAAAATCTGAAACAATCCTATTGGAGGCGATCTCAATGGAAACGTTGGAGAGAAAACAGATGGTTTTGACAACGTGCATGGCGGTTTTGGCTATGGAGAACGGAATGAAGATGAGAACCGCATCCTTGAGTTTGCTTAAAGTCACGGGTTTTGTTTACTGAACACATATTTTAGAAAGAGGTTGGAACATACATAACATACAAAAGTGGACCATCAGCCCCACAAATTGATTTCTTTGCTGTCAAGCAAAAACACTGAAGGCTATTCAAAAACGTCAAAGTTATACCTGGCGAATCATGTGTAGCTCAACATAGACTCATTGTGGCAGACCTTGTTGTCGAACTGTCAAAACATAAGTCTAAACAAATGCCTCGGAGAATCAAAACGTGGAAGCTGAAAAGCAATATTCATCGGGAAAAATTTAAACAGATTGTCGCCACACAGTTAGACCACCAATCGCAATCTAGTACAGAACCATACAAAACCGTTTTGATAAACGCTGCAATTACAGTTTGTGAGAAAACTGGTACAAAATGTCAGCATGAACGGGACACTTGGTGGTGGAATGAAGGTGTACAAAATGCAATAACTGAAAAGAAGGCTGCATACAAGCAATGGCAAAAATCAAAGTATGTTGATGACCATAAAATTTTCCGTGAAAAGAACATATGCAAGACGTCAAGTCGCACTGGCTTGGACAGATCAGTGTAGAGAGTAGCTCACTAAAAGCAAAGGTGAACAAATGAAATCTCTGCATCGTATAGCAAAACAAGCATAGCGTACGAAAAAAGACATAGTTGGTGCCTCATGTATCAAAAACGACAAAAATGAGATGGTTCTTGAACAAGATGGGATCAAGCTACAGTGGAGAGAATACTTCAACCGTCTGTTAAATGAAACAAATCCCATCAATGTCAACTTTGACGCTCCACCCATCGAAGGTCCGAATCCAGACATCACTGTAGAAGAGCTTACAGAAGCTCTGAAAGCTATGAAGGATGGAAAGGCAGCAGGACCCTCTGGACTCACAAATGACATTATCAAAGCATCTGGTACTGCAGGTATTCAAACGTAACTACAACTTTGCCGTGAAATCTGGAGAAGTTGCTCAATGCCGACTGAATGGAACTATAGCATGACAGTTCTGCTATACAAAGGTAAAAGTGATCCATTGAACTGTTCATCATATCGGGGTATATGTCTGTTAGAACACTCCCTGAAAATTGTCGAGAAAATCATTGAGAGAAGATTAACGTCGTGCATCACAATCGGAAATTATCAATTTGGTTTCCTAGCGGGGACATCAACAATTGATGCAATTCACATCCTTCGGCAACTGCAAGAGAAGTACCTCGCAAAGCATCAACAACTATCACACATTTTTGTAGACCTTGAAAAAGCATTTGATCGAGTTCCCCGTGAAGCAATCAGGTGGAGTCTACGTCGACAACTCATTCCAGAATATCTTGTTCGACTTGTGATAGAAATGTACACGAATACTAAGACTCTCGTCAGCACAACGGTTGGAAACACAGATGCATTTGACATCGGCGTTCGAGTTCACCAAAGCTCGATTCTCAGTCCAGTGTTATTTATAACTGTGATAGAAGAAATCACAAAACCGATACGCACTGGTGACATTTGGAATCTAATATATGCTGATGATATGGTTTTAACAGCCACGTCTGAGCAGAATGCAGCACAGATGTTTGAAGATTGGAACACCAGACTCGCCGATCATGGATTCAAAGTCAACATCAGCAAAACCAAAGCATTGAACACTTGTGAACCCATCCAATCCACAGCTACTGGACGATGGCCCTGTTCAGTTTGTAAAGCTGGTGTAGGTAACAATTCAATCAGAATATCTTGTTCGACCAGTGTAACCAGTGGTGTCACAAACGTTGTTCAAAAATAATTGGTACTTCATCTAAAGTGTCTTATTTTGTTTGTCCTGCTTGCATCAATCCACAACAACAAATTCGAAATAGCAATGTTTTTGAAGCCATTAAGGTAGAGAAAGTCACATCGTTTCAATATCTAGGGGATATTCTAGATTTTACTGGAACAGCTGAAGCTGCCGTTCGAGCACGCATACGTGCAGCCTGGAATAAATGGCATCTCCTTGCTTCTATATTGATGCGGCGTGACATCCCACTACCACAACGATCAAGACTTTATAAATCTGTGATATGTCCGGTGTTGTTATATGGTGCAGAAACATGGCCAATGACAACCAAACTGGAACAACAACTTTAACGAACCGACATGAAAATGCTCAGATGGATGCAACGAATTAGTCTGAAGGACCACATCAAATCTACAAAAATCCTGCGTCATGCTGGTTTAGATGATATAAAGGACGAATGTCGGCAACACCGTCTGCGGTGGTTTGGTCATGTCAAACGAAGTGGAAACAGTGCCATAACTTCTCTTGCAGATGTTGAAGTACTTGGTACACGTCCCAAAGGCCGTCCAAAGAAGTCCTGGTCGCAAACAATCGAGCAAGACATGAAAACTCTAAATTTAAATGAAATGGATACAACTGATCGTCTAATTTGGCGCAAAAAGTTGATGGCAAAGAAAACAACGTCCTACCTCAGGAAACTGGGTCTCTGGACGCTAAACGAAGATTGATTGATTGATTGACTGATAACTGCCACAATAGAACACGAAAGACTTGCACGGTCCTCTTGCATAACTCGAATGTTATCTAATCAACAATCTATTTGTTCTATGTCATAAATGCCACCATTTTTCAGCTGATTCTATTGTTTCTACACAAATCAATTTTGGACAGCTGAAAAACTCAGCTATTGAAAATCGTCAAAACAAGACTTATTTAATTAACAGTAATACTTTTATTGAGCATCATTTTATCTATACAACAACAATACACGTTAAGACGACATTTTCCCCGAGATCGGGGGTTGCCGTTTGGCTACCTATGATGAAACCGAAATACCCCTCGATTTATCTATAATTAAAACTTTAATTATCATCATCATGTACCATTTCCAATTTTTCAATCAAAGCAGAAAAAGCAGGCATCCACAATAAGTTTTAATGCCCACCCCGGAAATAAATACAGCTGGCTTGTGTTTATTTTTACATTTGCCTATCCGATCATATTCCTGATTTTATTCTTCTATCATCTTAGTGTCACAGCTCTTGTTTGTTTAACACCACTTCATCCATACTTTTTCAGCACACCTCCTGAATGCTCAGTCTTTAATGTTATAAATCCTTGTTAAACATTTTAATTTTCCCTGGCCATTTGGAATTTTTCAATGAAACTACCTGTGCAATTTACAACTGCAACAATAAAACAAAATTGACAAGAAACAGCACCTTCAAAGGAGGAATTTCCATAGCTCTGCCATCGAGACCGATGGCTACGTAAGTGAAGAAAGCATCAACTGCTTTTATAGATTTGTACTGTTTCTCGAATGGACTGACCACTGACACGATGACCTCAACCTCAATGGACTTCTTACTTGTGAATGTAACCTTGCCTCGAACAGTGAGCACATTTCCTATAAAATTATTCAATTCATCTTGAACCATCATTATGCCAATTTATCAAAAAAAATTTAAATCATACTTTTTTATGTAAAAATTTTAGAAAAACATAAAAAAATTTATTTAAAAACAACAATTTTTTAGCCATAAATAATAAAAATAATGTTCAAATGTGTTACGTAAAAAGCCAATAAAAATGAATTATTTTAAAAATCATGAATATTCGAAGCATTATAGATGCTTAGTTTTACATATGCAATGTGTGATGCGTGGTCTTAAAGCATATTAACATATGTTGTGCTGTGCATCATCGTTGTCGATAACTCTGAAGCAAGTGAGAATGACCTTTAACTGACAGCATTTCTCTAGAGAAATGATTTCGCAGCACAGTTACCACTCAATCAACTCAACGTATGTAAAAACCACTGCACACAAAAAACAAACTTTTAATCGTATACATGAAGTATTTGGTGCTTTTTGAATTTAGCAAAGCATGCATTTGAACCAAGTTAGCATCAATCAACTTAGCTGATTCACTGATTAACATAAGTTCAGTACTTTTATCAGCAAAGTAGAGCATTCAACTAACAGTTTCAAAAATCAGTAACATAACTTATACATTTTTGTATAAAAAATTATAAAAAAAACTTTTAACTATATAACTTAAAACTTTTGATTGGCTTATAAAGTGAAAGTCCTGTTGTGACTTAATTTACAATTGATGAAAAAAATAATTTTTAATTCATGTAAAAAATGTTACAAAGTAAGGATAATATTAATAGTTGATAGCTAACCAATCCTGATGTGTGTGTAAAAGTTGGTTGCGTCGAGACAAGCTGTTACAACATTGTTCCTGCAGTGCTTTGCAGCAACTATACCAGCACATTCATCCATTAATTTTAAAAACACACCACCCCTGCAAATTTTACCAAACGCCACGTCATTTGGTCCCACCATAAGAGACAGGCATGTTTCCGAATATGCCACACTATGGACTTCTGGAATTTTAGGTAAACAGTCAGGAATGGAGTCATCATCATATATGGGTTCTTTGGCAGGTGGATCAACTAACAGTGTGCAATATTTTGCCTGCGCCTCTTCTTCCTCCTCTTTAGAATTGTATGTCATAAGTGGAACCTGCAATATATCTTCATCTTCATTCATTGCTACATACCATAGACGAGCTTTGTTCGTTGTGTGCTTCCTGGCTGCAAAGTTGTTGTAAACACAAATAAAATACAATGATACAAAAATTGGAAAATTCATTATAACAGTTCATTTAAATTGAGTTTGTTTTGTTATAACCACTCCACACTCAATTTGCAAGAAACTGTGGTGAGAATAAAAATATTAATTTGAAAATGTGGTAATCAATGTATATAGAAAACCAGCAAAAAGATCTTCAGCGTCGACAGTGACTTCAACAAGTATCGACCTATCAGCTGTGTAGACAATTTCTGCTGTTAATTCTACAACTTCACCAATTTTCATCGGCTTCATGAAGTCCACACTCTCAATACGAGACATTGACGTGATGATTTTTGAAGAAGAATCTTTCTGTAAAGTGACAACAAATTATATACTTGAAGCAAAAACATTTCAAAATGCCTTCAGAAATTCTGACAGATATTTACATTTGTGCTTCAATACAAGTGTTTTGAATTGAGAATGTGAAGGTGAGCTTGTGAAGTGAAAGAGTACGTCTTTAACTAAAAATGCTAAACAAGATCATGAAGAGAATTTGGAGATTTTTTGACATATTTTATATACAATATATACGAGCTGGCTCTAACCAATCATATATTTGCACTTAATTTATTTACTCGGTTAGTACGTATATATTTATAAAATGTACACGTCATTAAGGAGCACTATATTGTATGACTTAAACAGCACTACCTTCACCATGGCTTACCTATTTAGAAAAAACTTTAAAAGAGAATATAAAAGTAAATATTTTTTATTTTCAAACTTATCTAACCTTTAAATAATTACAATATCTTGTTGAAAGTATGATGCCTGCTTCTTCAATCAGTTTCAAGGTGGTTCCTCCATGAACATTTCCATATATGTTTGCATCATCTGGTAGGGTCAATCTGAAAAGTATTGTAGGCGAGAGACATTTATGATTAGCTTGATTCAAACTATCAATAAATGGTCACAAATTGAATGAACAATAAATAAATGAAATGAAATTTCACTTTCTTTATTATTATTATATGCTATGAGGAGGCAGGGACTAATGGTGACATTTAGGAAATTTGTTCACATCTAAATATTTGAAATATTTGTTAACACACACACACACACACACACCCATGGGTAAAAACAGTTGATCTGCATCAGATAAATATCAATCAATCTTCGTTTAGCGTCCAGCATCAGATATATATATATATATATATATATATATATATATATATATATATATATACAACAACACACGTTTAGACGACATTTTCCCCGAGATCGGGGGTTGCCGTTTGGCTACATATGATGAAACCGAAATACCCCTCGACGCCATCCACATCTGTCACTCGCATCAGTATCACACAACCCCGCTTTCACCCGGTCCTTCTCCACCTGCTCTCTCCATCCCAATCGCGGACGACCCCTTCCTACCACTCCTTCAACCTCGAACTCCAACGCTCGCCTAATCCCGACCTTTTCATCCCTTCTCAACACATGTCCATATCACCGCAATCTCGATCTCCTTATCAATGTCACAATGTCCTCATTTAGTCCCATCATTGACATCAGCTCTGTACTACTCCTCTTATCCTTCACTTTAACCCCACACATCATCCTCACCATAGCTCTTTCAGCCCTCTGCAGTACACCTTCCTCCTCTCTCCTCAACACCCAAGTTTCACCACCATATACCATCGCTGCTCTCACACATGCTTTATATACCCTCCCCTTCATCTTCACTGACCATTTCTTTCCACACAATACCCCACCCAGTTCCCTAAATTTCATCCATCCCACACGAACTCTAGCCGTAACTGCGCTCAAACATCCTCCATCCGCGTTCAGCTTATCCCCTAAGTAAACAAAGCTTTCCACTCTTTCAATACCACCACTCAACCCCGTCCTTGCGTCCGTCCTATTAATCACACCATGAACACATTTCTTACATTTGAACGTGCCTTCCACCTTTTTCAGTGCCCCCCTCACACCACTACATCTCTTATGCACCCATTTCTGACATCCTATACACAATACCGAGTTAGCCTTCACCCTCCTGTCACATACCCCACAGGGGTCTATTTTACTTATCACTCGCTCCCCACCTTCCCCACTCACCATTACCTTCGTCTTACCAATATTAACTTTTAACTCTTTCTTTTCAATAACACTTTTCCATCTGTCAAATTTTAACTGCAATTCTTCCATGCTATCAGCCATCAAGACTAAATCATCTGCATACAAAATCTCAAATAACAACCCCTCCATTATGTTTCCATACACAACATCCATCACAATTGCAAACAGAAACGGTGATAACACTGATCCTTGATGCACTCCTACCTTAATACTAAAAGCGTCCGACATCCCCCTTCCAACCCTCACCTTTGTCTTTGCCCCTTCATACAGCTGCATCACAGCTTTAACAAGACTCTCATTCACTCCTTTCTTCCTCAACGCCCATTCAATGACCTTCCTCGGTACTCGATCAAAAGCCTTTTCTAGATCCACAAAACACATGAACAATCTTCGTTTCTTCTTTCTATAATTCTCCTGCAACATTCTCACCATGAACAACGCATCCACCGTTCCCCTACCAGGCATAAACCCACACTGCATTTCATTAACTGTCACCATATTTCTCAACCTCTTCTCAAGCACCCTCTCCACTACCTTCATTCCTTGCTCTAGCAATTTCACACCCCTATATGACCCACAATCACATATCCTTTGCCCTTATACAACGGCACCAACACACTGTGTCGCCAATCCTCAGGTATACCTTCGTCATCAAACATACTGTTAGCAATTCTCATCATAACTTCAATTCCTTTTCCCCCCTCGCTTTTATATGTTCTGCCGCCACTTCCGAAACCCCTGTCGCCTTACCTAGTTTCATTTCCCTAACTGCTTTCTCTACTTCCTCCATCGTCACCTTCTCTATAGGTCCGTGTGTGACCGCGGATTCCACATCTCCATCCCACTCATTCTCTTCATTCATCAACCTTTCCATATGAGCTTTCCACACCTGAGCTTTTTCCTCCTCATCTATGCACAACTTGCCAGATCCATCCCAAACACATCCATTCCCTATAACATTTTTCCTATCCCTCATTGACTGCTTTGCTACTTTGAACATTTTCCTCGAACTCACATCAAATTCCATTTCCTTCATTAACCTATCTGATGCTTTCGTCATTGCAGTTGCCACTGCCTGTTTTGCAACCTTCTTAGCCTTCCTATACTCAGACTCCGCTTCCTCCGTCATGTCCCTTCTCCATACCCTAAACCTCTACTTCTTGACCTCCAAAACCCTTCTTATATCTTCATCCCACCACCACGTCTCACCATGCCTACACTTTCCTTTCGTCCATCCACATACTTTATCTGCCGTAGCCAACACACAGTCCCTGTATCTCTCCCAAACATCTCCATCCTTACCACTCTCCCAATTTTCAGCCACCTTCACTTCCTCACCTCTGCATCCTGCAACTTCCATGTCTTTCTCTTTGCCACAAACTTATCCTTCTTCCTCCTCCCCATTTCTTTTGATGTCACATCCATCACAACCATACTATGCTGCAGCATACCAGGTATCGCCTTCACATTCTTCACATGCTTTCTATGTTTGGCCCTTACCAATATATAGTCTATCATTGACCTATGCTCCCCTGACCTATATGTAATCAATCGCGCTGGTTCCCTTGTAAACCAGGTATTCCCTACCACCATGCTATGTGCATCCGCCAACTCCAACACTCTACGCCCTTCCTCATTCCGTATACTATATCCCCATCCACCATGTACACCTTCATATCCGTCTGCATCCGCCCCCACATGACCATTCAAATCACCCAACAACACCACAAACTCATCCAACCCCGCTTGCCCAATCTCGTCAGAAACATCATCATAAAACCTATCCTTCTCCTCTTCCTTCCTACTTTGTTGCGGAGCATATCCTGATATCACCCTCACTATTACTTTTCCAAACACCATCACCACCACAATTACACCATTGCTTCTCCCCCTCACTTCCAACACCTCCACCAACTCTTCTCTTACCATCACACCAACTCCTCCCGTACCATCATCCCCCTTCCACCACAACTTATATCTTTCACCTTTAGCCCCCACAAACCTTGTACCCTCATCCTTCCATCTGATCTGTAATGCAGCCACGTCAACCATTCTCCTCTGCAGCTCCTCCACCACTTCCAAACTTCTTCCTTCTTCCTACATTCCAGGTACCAAACCTCCAACCCCTTGGTCTACAAGTAGTCCTTCCATCTATAGTGCCTTGCACCGCCACACTACAGAGTGGGGTGCCAGTAGCCAGACCATCAACAGGGCCTTGCACCACAACCCCATGGACTGGGTCTCCGGAGATTCTTCGCACCCTCTTCTGCCGGATACTGAGGGCCATTGTTATTTCCGTCATCATAAGTGTTATTTTTTGGCTAGTTTTTACGCAGGACGCCCTTCCTTACGCAACCACAGTTATAAGCGGTGGGCCTAGCCTTTGATGATCCAACATCACTCACAAGGCAGTGAGGGTCAGTTTAATGTCATAACCAGGACATATATATATATATATATATATATATATATATATATATATATATATATATATATATATATATAATACAACTGTATTGTCCCTCGTACTGTTTTATTTTCATCTTCAGTATTTGTTTTAAAACTGTGGTCAAAATTACCGTGTTTAGTTTTACAAGCATCTAACTAAGAAACCGATTTTTGACTTAATTAAAAATAACTTTTTTTTACAAGATATGATTTAATTATTTAAATTATTTAAGTTATTTTGTAAGGAAAAACTTCTAATATGAATTAAATAGTTTTGTTTAACTTGATAAATTTTGATTATCATTTTTGTTCTAAGTAATTTCTGTTCATTTTTGGTTAAATTTAACTTATTTTCATTGGCTAGCTATACGATTTTATTTTCATTTATGTTGTTATTTTCCTGTAAGTATATGTTTTTATTTGGTTTGGGTTGGGTGACTGTACAAGCTTGTTTGAGCTTCTGTGTCTCCATGCTTTTTGCTGAATAAATTGAATATATATATATATATATTATTTAAAAATTTGATTAGCGCTAATTACAAACAAACTGTTTTTTAAAAGCACTGTCTAAAAAAACAGTTGAATTGCAACAATAAACCAAATCTTATAATGAAAACAAAAATTATTTCAATAATTTCTTGAATGATTTTTCTGTCACTTCGAGCTGTTTTAGATAACTAGGTAAATTATTCCAAACGGCTGGTCCACTTACTGAGAAACTTCTCTCCGCCATTTTCAAGTTAGTTTGGGGCACACATAACAAGTTGCTATCATCAGACCTTAAACAGACAGTTTTAAAAGACAGTTGTTCGGTGTATGCATTTCTTTCAAATAAACTGGCGCCATTCCCTTCATACATTTGAACATGATTGTTGATATTTTGAACAAAATTCTTTTTTTTACCATCAACCCAGTGCAGTTCTCTGAATAACGGGGAAACATTGTCAAACTTTTTTGCACCAACCACGATCTTAGCTGCCCAATTCTGAATTGACTGAAGCACAGATAACGATTTTTCAGGCAAACCATCAAAAAAGCTGTTGCAGTAATCCAGTCTAGAATAAATAAACGAATGCACTAAATTTTGAATAACATACACACACACACACACACATATATATATATATATATATTTTGGATGTTGGATCATCAAAGACTAGTTCCACCGCTTATAACTGTGGTTGCGTAAGGAAGGGCATCCCGCGTAAAATTAGCCAATAAAAAATTTATGATGACAAAAGGGGTATTTTTGTTTCATCATAGGTAGGATACGATATATTGAAAAAATGAACCAGAAATTGATCAAAGAAGAAAATGCAGTAAAATTTTCTAACAGTATACATTTTTATATACACGTAGAGTTTGCTTTAGATGACCTCTGGTTGTTGTTGACAGTCATTAAATCTGCTAAAGTTCATTCTTTATGCAGATGAAACCACTATTGTATTCAGTGGCACATCATTAGAAAAATCTTGCTGTATTAAGTTAAGAATTATCCAAGGTATCATTTTGGATGGCAGCAAACAATCAAAAAATTAATACAAGCAAAACAAAATGTTTCCTATTTGGACTCAAAATTGTTACAAACATAAAAAACTTTATTGTTCATATTAATAATATTCCTATTCTTAATGTATCAACCATTAAGTTCCTAGGTGTCTTAGTCTCAAGCAACCTAAGTTTGAAAGTACACATTCTACAGATATCTAATAAAATCTCTAAAAGTCTTGGCATAATAAACAGATTAAAATCGCTATTCCCAATAAAATTTTTATATCATTTACACTTTTCTCTAGTTTATCCTTATCTAATTAATTGTTTAATTGTTTGGGAAAAAATATAAAATCACATGTATCAATTTTAAATAGGTGTCAAAAGAACTTTTTCAGAATTATTTATGGCCTTCCTTTCCAGCATCATACAAACCAATCAATATTATTAACAGTTCAAAATGTCAATCAATCAATCTTCGTTTTTCGTCCAGAGACCCGGTTCCACGAGGTAGGATGTAACAGTTCAAAATGTATATACACCAAGATTTGTTCTATTTTTTTTATAAAATTATTATTCTAAAAATTCCCTTATTTTCATAAACATCTTAAACAGTATGCGCCAGGTGTCATGAGACCCACAAGGCATACTCATGAATTGTATATTTCACCATACAGAACAATTTTATTTACCCATTCAACATTTTTTATTAATGTAAAACTATGAATACCATTTAACACAACTAATTCATTAAATGTAAATATTTAAAAAAATCTGTAATCCTACTTATTAATGATAATTATTTCAGTTTATTATAATTATTAATATATATACTAACTTATATTAAAATTATATATGCTAACTTAGCCTTTTCAACAATTCTCATGCTTGCTGTTCATAAGTTTATTGTAAACTTTCACTGCTTTTACACTTTAACTTTAATAATTAACGGTTTTTAATTTTGATAATTAACCATCGAAATGTTTTATTTTTCAATTTAAAGTTTCATTCTTATTCAACCATCTATACAATTAGTATATATATATGTACTCATAAATATGTGTGTGTGTATATATATATATATATATATATATATATATATATATATATATATATATATATATATATATATATATGTTGGTAATAGACCATAATTTTTACAATATTCTATAAATTCTACCGAATGTTTGGCGATAATATGTTTGTAACCATAATTTTTACAATATTCTATAAATTCTACAAAATGTGTGGCGTTAATATGTTTGTATACCATAATTTTTACAATATTCTATAAATTCTACCGAATGTTTGGCGTTAATATGTTTGTATACCATAATTTTTACAATATTCTATAAATTCTACCGAATGTGTGGCGTTAGTACATCAACTTCATTATCGTCATCTTTGTACTCGTCTACAATCATCGGTGATGGCGTTTCTGTAGACGAGATTGAAAATGTGAAAGTCGTAGCATCGTCGGGAGCTAACTACGCTCCTTGGCTGCCAACATTATTGCAGCTGTGGTTGTTGTCGTTGCTGCTGCTGCTGTGGTTTCCAATTACATTTGTTGTACAATATTTGTTTAATATGTTTGTACAAACATGTTTGTACAAACATATTAACGCCAAACATTCGGTAGAATTTATAGAATATTGTAAATATATATATATATATATATATATATATATATATATATATTTTATAAATAACAAATCACAGAATGACAATGTCACTAAAACCAGTGATGCAAACAGCAATGAACAAAGCTGAAAATACAGTGATATTTCTTAACTACATATATAAATACAAAGGAATATAGAAGTCAAAGAAGTAAAATTTGACATCGTATTACAAGAAAAGACAATTTTTATGTATTATAAAAATGAAATATACACTTTTATAAGTAAAAAACTGAACTTTTTTTGGCTCCCTTCCTTAATTAAATAAAATGAATATAAAAATATAAACTTGGGATTACAAATAGGCTTTATTAATTATATGTGCTGTGTTTTTTATACAATACAATTATAACATCAAATAAATAATAAAAACAAAATTTGCATTTTATTTTTATTTGTAATACATACAATTGCTCTGCTAAAACATGGAACGATTTTCCAACAACATTGAATCCTCTGAGGAATGCTTATAGAGTGAATCAATAATAATAATAACAACAACAGTAACTGGAAATTTCACATTTCCTAGATGATTATTTGAATTTTTATTAACAAAACCTGTTCTCAACAGTATTATAAAGACTTTAACTTGAAAAATTTTTAATCTGAACATCAGAATTTATTCAAATTTTCACCATAAGCTTATAAAACTAATATTCATGAACCTTGAAAATTTCACATTCTCTAATTGCAATTTTATGAGTTACTTGATATTATTAATTAACTTTCAGCAGTAAAAATGCTAAAATATTTTAGTTTTTAGATTTTTTGCAAATTATTTTTTAGACTCAACATTTGATTGACACAGTTAGTTCTTCTTTAAAGTTGCAACATATTAATTTTTTATCCTGTCATTATGTTCAAACTTAAACGGTTAATTAATTTGCTTCAGTTCCTGCTGACACTTGATTACTCATTTAATCGTCTGTTTGATTGAATGATAAAAACTTACAACAATAACAATCAGGAAATATTTTTATATGGCCTTTAACTTCATGTCCTAATAAAAACAAGTCACTAGAAAATTAAAAACTTTGATGAAAGAGTTATATACTCCAGGCAAAGTTTTGACATTATGCAAAACTTTCTGAGCTTCCAAAGCTGCTCTTCTGGTATAAAATGTTACAAAACAACAACCTTCGCTTTGTCCTAATTTAAGGTAAAGAAAGTCACATTGTTTCAATATCTAGAAGATGTTCTGTATTGTACTGGAACAGCTGAAGCTGCTGTTCAAGAACGCATACATGCAGCCTGGAATAAATGGCATCTCCTTGCTTCTATATTGATGCGGCGTGACATCCAACTACCACAATGATCAAGACTTTATAAATCTGTGATACGTCCAGTGTTGTTATATGGTGCAGAAACATGGCCAATGACAACCAAACTGGAACAACAACTTCAACGAATTGACATCAAAATGCTCTGATGGATGCAACGAATTAGTCTGAAGGACCACATCAAATCTACCGAAATCCTAGATTATATAAAGGACGAATGCCGGCAACACCGTCTGCGGTAGTTTGGTCATGTCAAACAAAGTGGAAACGGTGCCATAACTTCTCTTGCAGATGTTGAAGTACCTGGCACACGTCCCAAAGGCCGTCCAAAAAAGTCCTGGTCGCACACAATCGAGCAAGACATGAAAACTCTAAATTTAAATGAAATGGATACAACTGATCGTCTAATTTGGCCCAAAAAATTGATGGCAAAGAAAACAATGTCCTACCTCAGGGAACTGGGTCTCTGGATGCTAAACGAAAATTGCAAGCCAACTTCAAACAATGTTACTAAAGCTAACTAAACTAGATCAAATTAGTATTGCTTTTTAAGATTTAAGTTTTAATAAAAAATAAATAAATGATTAAAATTTTAATATAAAATTTATTTAGCAAACCTAGAAACGGTAACGCTTTTTAACAAGGACATCGGACTTTCAAACTGGTGTGAATGGGGAAAAACAAATTTTTAAATTGACACAACTGGCGAAACGATGAGATGATTAATGCAGACACTAAAACCAGAAACTAATAATACAATCAACAATGTTCTATAAATAAAATATAGATATCGCCGATTGCTATTGTATCCACAATATTAATATATTATATATAATAACAGGCTGGCCAGCAGAACGCGTTGTCAACATGAAGCTGGTTTTCAATGTATTTCATAGAGTGGTGTGGTGTAACGTCCAACACTATTGATTTAAGTTTATTTTTGTAAATATACATACATTTATACATATATATAAAAACACACGCATATATATATATATATACATAAATAAACATATATGTATATATATATATAATATATTGAAATAAGACTGTATAAAACGCAATCGTTAATGAAAATTACGGCATGTTTCGCGTAAGTTAACTTCCTGTTTGTGGCCGAATGCTCAAATATATATGTTCCGTGCCTCTACAATTTTAATTCTTTGTTTGTTTACTGTTATTACAGTTTGTTTACGGTCATTTAATTAGTTATTACGATCTTCAACTTTGTGGTTTAATATGACACCATTATCGATAATTCCTCGGTTTCCAAATTTGTTAGTGGAAAGAATTCCAATTGTACGTTGTTTAATATTTATTATTGGATGACAGGTGGTTGATTATAAGTGGCCCGAGAGTTCCATTATTTCCTATTCCGAAATTTTGTTTTATTTTTTGTTAACATTATAATAAGATTTTAAATAAAATAATAAATAAGAATTTTCTGTTGCTATTGTCTGTAATTGTCTGCTCTTTTTTGACCGGACAAATGGACAGTGTGGTCCTTTAATGAATCAGTTGAGTAATAAATAAGTAAATAATTCATATACACAAATCTCTACATGCAAATATAGCAGAAGATAAAGAATGCAAGAAATATGTTTCTCAAAAAACATGAGAACAATATTACTTATAAACACGCTATGACTTTGGTCTTCCAAGAACCTAAAATGACTTATGCAAATGCATTCAAAAAATAAAACTACGGTTGATAAAGGTGTTCAATGCAAGCTAATAAGCGTTCCACAACATAACAATTTCCATAAAAGCAAAAGTAAACCCATATATTACTAAAGAAATCAGTGATTCAAACTCAGACCCTTACCTACTACATTACAGTGAGGAAACTGACGAGGATAATTTAAACTTAATACCAGACCATCAATTTCCAAAAATGCCAAACACTACTCCCAAACCAAATCGAAGCCCACAAATAAATGACAATTTAACAAATGATAAAATAAACTTGATCCAATGGAATATCCGAGGAACAAAAAGTAATTTTGCAGAAATATTAAGATTATTGAAAAAATATAACCCCCATATTTTATGTTTACATGAAACGAAATTAACAGATAACAAAAAGTTAGAAATAAAAAATTATTGCCTATATCAAGTACCTGCAAAAGAACAGAAAAAAATCCTAGTGGAGGAATATCAATATATGTCCACAATAAAGTTGTACAATCTCAAATAAATATTTTTTCAATTTTCAGCTTTTTGCTGTGAATGTTAATTTAGTTAGATCAATAACGATTTGCAATTTTTATAATCTTCTATTACGAAATATAAATATACTTAATTCCAAAATTTATTTGATAAATTGCCGAAACCAATTATATTAGTAGGAGATTTCAACGCACACAATAAATTTGGAACCGCTATAAAAATAATGGTAATGGCAAAAATTGATAAATTGCTCCTCCGCATTTATATTTGTTTAATTAAATCTACTTACTTTCAAGCTCATTCAAAAACATGGTCAACATTAGACCTGTCATTTGCTTCATCTATTATTTTTAATCAAATTGAATGGAATCGTGAGGATAATCTACAGAACAGTGTCTATTTTCCAATCATATTATCATATGGCATTACAGAAACAAAAATATTGGAACAGCCCAACCTCAGTAAGATAAATTGGAATTTGTTTATTTAATTCTCTGAGGAAGTAAACCCAAACATTATAAATGAAAACCAATCAATGCATCCCGTAACCTATATATCTGCATCTAATAACAAAATTGTTGTAAAAACGGCTCCGTTAATTGGAATACCAATGTATAAAATAAAACCTAAAAGCAATCAAACATGTAAAGAGCGTAGAGATGAGAAACTAGAAGCTTTTAATAAATTTTTAAAATCACCAAGTATAGGTTATTTAAAAATATAAGAAATTATAAGCCCTTTACAGAAAAACAATAAGAACTGAGAAACTTAACTGTTGGTAAAACTATGTCAGCTAAATAACAGAAAAAACCCTAGTATAAGAGAAGTCTGGTCTTTAATAAAAAAAATAACAAATAGAAACACGTCCTGTTCATCATCCTGTCAAAATCAACTGTTCATGGTTTACACAGAAACTGAAGAAAAGCATGCACTTAATTTATATTCAGATAATAAAGAACCATATAATGGTTTAACATCTATGACAAAAAAAAAATATTACATTAATTCAGTCAACAATTTCACTCCAGGTCCTGACAAAATTACATATGAGATGTTTAAAAAATTACCAGCTAATTCGCTAGTCGCTTTAGAAAATGCCTTCAATAATGTATGGACAAACTCTTTAGTACCTGACAAATGGCGCGAAGTGCTTGTTACACCGATAAAGAAGCCTAATAAACCTAAGAATGATCCCTCAAGTTATCGACCGATATCGCTAACCAATATTCTATATAAAATTTTTGAAAAAAAATTGTTCATCACAGATTATCGTACTACTTAGACATCAATAAAATAATCTGTCCAAACTAATATAAAGGTCAGAAATGTTGTGGCACTCTAGACCATCTCATTTCCTTTGAATCATTCGTGATGACAATATTACTTACTTATTGCACTTATTTGTAATGAGCAGGTGGTAATAATCCTTTTCGACGTTGAAAAAACATGATCAAACGTGGAGATACGGTATCCTGAAAGATCTCCATCGAATTGGATTAAAAGGCAGGCTTTCTCTATTCACATCCCAATTTTTGGAAGGTAGAAAATTTGGAATGAAAGTAAATATTATTTGTCAAACCAAAAATCTTGAAATGGGAATCCCACAAAGCAGCATATTATCAGCTACCATATTCTGTATAAAAATTAATGAATTTGATAATATTATTTCTATCGAATGTCTTAAATGTTTCTACATAGATGATATAATGATAGCTTATAAAAGTCAGAATATAAACTTAAATTGGTATTGCAAGGTATTCACGATTGGTCATTCAAAAACATGATTAACTTAGAACAAAGCTATTTTTTCACATAAAAGAAATGTGGTTTACCCAAGTCTGAAACTTGGGAATGTACAAATATAATTAGAAAATGAAGTAAAATTTTTAGGTTTAATATTGGATGACAAATTAAACTTTCGAGAACACATTCAATACGCCAAAAACAAGTGCCTGAAATCCTTGAATTTGATAAAAATGCCTTCCCATTATTGATGGGGGCACACCAAAAAAGACTGCTTGCTAGCAATATGCAAATCAAAAATAAGATCGATATTGGATATGTTTATGGTGGATAAAAGAAGTCATATATAAAAGCTCTGAACCCCATCATCACTGAATCACTTAGGAGATGTTTGGGCGTTCACAGGACATCCCCGTCAACTGGCTTGCAAGTACTTGCAGATGAAATACCGTTAGAACCCCGATACAAGAAACTGTCATTAAAATACTTGCACGAAGTTTCCACTGATCTAGGTACCAAAATTGCGAATAAAACGGCATAGGAAGCGCACAGTGATCCAATAAAGTAGATTCCAATACCTTACACCGACCTGAAACCTAAAATAAACTTCTATACTTACAGAGGCGGATGGAATAAAACTAAAACCCATCTCCATCAAATTTATCCTAATTTAGAAAAAATAGAAAACAGAATTCGTGGCAATTGCTTTACTCTTGGCAAACTATACAACATTCTGTTGGGTCATTGTAACTTGACGCACAACTATTTAATAACTAAAAGAGAGCTTCTTATGTGGAACTTTGTAGCGACAAGCTGACTATCTCACACATATTTAAATTTAAAAAACCTAAAGACAAAAGAACCATGCATTCTGTACATAGCAAGATAAGCGAAAATTTTAAAACTTGAGATAATTTAAATCAGTTGATAATTTTTCTTAAAGAATTTAGCTATTACGTTAATATCTAATTTCAAGCCAAAAATGATGCTTAGTAGCAAGAATAAAAGAAAGAAAAAAATGGAAGAGAAAAATTATTAAAAAGAATTTTTTCTGAATCGAAGCAGGACACACAACAGCACCATTGGAAAGCTGAAGTGCCATTAAGCAGGAAAACAACAACATCATTCTACACTTCATCCTTTTAGTTAAGCTTTTAACTGCTGCTCCTGTCCCTATCTTTTCTAATATATCTCCGTATCTCGATCTCTTGCACTAGTTACTTATAAATTATAAAACAATTTTTAAAATGATCTCTCAAGTACTTGAAAGGTATATTAATTAAACCTAAACGCCCTTTTTTGCGATCGCCTTCTTGTTCTCAATTTTTCTTAAATCGTGTTAAACACTCTTATGCTGAATCTGCTTACGCTTTTTTTGGAAGTTTCTACCTCCTTCCCTAACTACTTCTCCATCGCTTGCGAAGTTCATAGCGGATCTCAAAACACACCTGTTTGTAAAATTCGTTGGGGAGCGCTGTTGAACATTGCGGAGATACCGCTTTACAAGCTAATTGATTAAGAGAACATACACTGAATAATTTGACTCAAATATTCATTCATTCGAGATATGATTACTGCAGTACGCAGTAGTCTTTTTACTGAACCACATGTAGTTCGGCAGATAATATTGAATTGATACGCTTCCCACCTCGATTATACATTTCATTAGATTATATATATTTGTATATTATATATCTTTATATGTGTGTGTGTAGTGTCGTTTTAAGGTGTATTTTGATTACATGCAGCATAATGATGGGACCTATAATCGGCTGGCAAATTTTCACAAAAATTTTCAAAAACTTGATTTGACATGTTTGCCAACTAAATTTATTTATTCATTCATGGGCAATTTAAGTTCGAGAAAAAAATAGCTAATTTTGTTTTATAGGATTTAGATGTTTATTTCCCATTTAATCAATCAATCTTCGTTTATAGTCTACATCCGTTACGGATCGGACTTCTTTTTTTATCCCATTCATCAGTTTCTGTCCCATGCCGATCTATCCATTGCGTCTGTCTCCTTGAGACCAAGTGCCTTCAAGTCCTCCTGTATAGTCTGCGTTTAGGACTTTTTTTGGCGGGTGCCAGGCACCTGGTGCTCAGGAACGGAAATTATTGTATCGTTTTCGCTTCGCTTCACATGGCCAAAACGACGACATGCATCCTTTAACGTGCACAGCCCCAATCGGTTCAAGATCTCGGTTGTATGGATATGGTCTTATCAACTAATTTGTTCAAAATACTAACTTGTCTCAAGTAACAGAAGTGAAAAATTTATAATGAAGTAGTTCAAATCAAATTTATTAAATTTAAACAAAAGTTTGAAATTTTCCGGAAATTTTTAAATATTTAAAGTCATTACTTACAATAAAATACAAAAACAACAATAAAAAATAACAAACCAAAACAAAGAAAAAATTTTCAGTTACAATCACCATTTTCAAATGTATTACAATTTTCTTTTAAATTCATAAAGTCAATAAATTTATTTATATCTAGTCCACCATGCAAATGCAGAAAATCTTCAGGATAAGCATCCCAAATGTGAAGATTAGCTTTGACATCTTTCTGACTCGTGATATATCTAAATAGAATGTTTCTGTCGTTTAAAATATTAACCTTGTCTAACTCTTCATATGTGTACAACAAACTGTGAGACATATGACCGTATGGATTAAAGTCTAAAAGCTTAACGATATGATCAGTCAAAAATACATCCAATGTAAAATTTTCAACAAAAAACTTGTTTTTTATTTCTGAATTAATAAAGTCAATTATGAGGCTTTTAATCTTATGGCTTTTTTCTATAATTTCTGGGAAAAACTGTTGAACATTACGCTGTGAAATAGCAATGAGACAATTATTTCTCACAAAACATCTGAACTCCAAACATGGATTAACGTTAACCCACTTTCTCAATGCTAGGACATGATTGATTGTACTTTTTTCGGGTGCAGCGCCATCTCCTAAGGCATAGTCTATGTCATGTGTGATTTGATTTGAACTTTTCAACAGAAGTAAGACTTCATCTGAATTTATACATTTAAGCGATTTGTCATGAGATATCCATGTCGCATCCTTTGGAACACTCCAAGTAAATTTCGGTATTACCTGACCACCTAATTGTTTAATGGCTAAATCAACGTCGGTCACAAACCTATTTAACGATGTTTTTGTTTCGGAATCCGTCGACGATAACTGTTGATAGTCTTCCGGCAAATAAATGCCATCGGAACTTAAGTAGTTCAATATCAAATCATCAACACTAATAAACACTGTTTTTACTGTTAATTTTGAAAACTTTCCATACCATTCCCTTATAGCAAAGCCTTTTACGTCCATCGCATCCACCGAACGAGTTATAAAATTTGTGAAAAATGAAAGTTAAGTTGACGCGAATAGCATAGAATAGACATAGAAAATTTTTAACTTCTAAATTTTTAACCACGGTCGAAATCAAAATTTTATATAACTGTAGAAAGCCGATGTCAAATTTCAAAATTTACATATTGATATATCAATCAATCAATGATCTCCATCGAGGGTCCGTCGAGGCCGAAGATGTACATCTAAGCATGTTTTTTACTTTTATTTTTTCCTTTTTTTTCCAAAAACCTTTTCTATCTTTGGCCAGTTTTATTGAATTCAGAATACCAACACCAGTCCATTCGGTAATGTCATCTATCCATTTCTTTGCAGGTCTACCAATTTTTTTCTTCTAATCTCTTTTTCTCATTAGTCCCATCTTAATTAATCTGTCTTCTATCATTTTACAAATGTGTCCAAAAAATTCCAATTTTTTTCTCTGACTTTGTCATATACACTTTTCTGTTTTCCAAGTTGATTTCTGATGGTTTCATTTTTTACTTTCTTCCTCTAAATGATTTACAAAAAATTTCGGTAACACTTCATCTCAAATGCTTCCAATTTGTCTTCGTCTCTTTTCTTTATTGTCCATGTCTCACATGCATAGAACAAGCTCGAAAAAATAAACAAGATTTTATCATTCTCAACTTTATTTTCATAGATATATTTCCATTGTCCCATATTTCTTTTAATTATGCAAACATTCCATGGGCTATTGCTATCCTTTTGTTAATTTCTTTGGTGCAGTTGTTGTCACAGGTTATAAGACTGCCAAGATACACAAACTGGTCTACATGTTCGAGTTTTTTTGATTCTATCCAAAATTCTTCATTGTTTCTGCCTTTCCCCATAATCATCACCTTTGTTTTGCCTTTGTTGATATACAACCCCTAATCTTTTCCACCAATATGTGTTAGTTCAATTAGTTTCTGTAGACCTTCTTCACTAAAAGCTAGAAGGTCTATATCGTCTATTTGACAGTTTTCCTTCTTATGTCAATTCCACCCAATTCTGAATTTTTCATTTCTTCCATTGCTCTTTCTAGCAATGCTATGAATAGTATTGGTGATATTGGATTGCCCTGTCTGCTTCCAATGTCTGCCTTTATCCAATCTCCAAGTTCTGTACCTATTATTACCGACATTTTTGATTCTTCATAATGTTTTTTCAGTACTTTGACCAGTTTTTCTGATGTCCCCATACTTTCTAATGTTGCCCACAAACCTTCATGCCAGACAGAATAAAACGCTTTCTTAAAATCAACAAAGCAATGGTAAATTGTCTGACCGCTACTTTTTGCATCCTCCATCAGCAGTCTCAACATCAGAATTAGTTGGATCGTGCTTCTGTCTTTTCTAAAGCCTGTTTGTTCTTCATGCAGATGTTGCTCTATGACCTTTTCCAGTCATTTTTTTATGATGGTCAGCATGATCTTGCATATGTGCAAAATTAGTGCAATTGATCTGTAATTATTACAGTCTATTTGGTCATCTTTTTTCGGCAGCATAACCAGAACTGACTTGCACCATTCTTCTGGCCACTTTCCACTTTCCCAAATTTCTTGACAGATTGTGTAAATTTCTTTAGACACGACTTTTCCTCCTGCTCTTATCAGTTCTATCGGAATACCATCCTTCCCTGTACTTTTGTTGTTCTTCATTTTACTCATTGCTTTTGTAATTTCTTCACTCGTTATTTTATTTTTTTCTTCATTGGTTACTTTTCTGTTTTTCAAAATTTCAAGCGTTTCTTCTTTGTATGTGTTCTTGTCTGTGAATAAGTCTTTAATATATTCAGTCCATCTATCCTTAATCTTTTTACTTTCTGTTAGGATGTTTCCGTTTTTATCTTTAATAATCCTTGACACATTTTTATGTTTTCCTTTTAACTGTTTAACCAGCTGGTACGCCTCTCTTATCTTGTTTGGCCCAATCATCGTCTCTACCTTTTCACATTTACCATTAATCCATTTCTAGCACTTTATTTTATTTGTTGGCAGACTTCTTTGTATTTCATCTTATTTTCTTCACTCTGTTTTTTTGTCATTTTCAAATTTCTTTCTTCTACAAGGTTCCATGTTTCATCGCTTATCCACAGTTTTATTTTGTTCGTTTTGATTTTACAACTTTTACCTGCTGCTTTGAGAATTTTTTCTAGGTTGCTAACTCTTGTTTTAATATTGTAATTGGCTGCTGAATCCAATTCATGTTCGATTTTATAATATTTTTTATATCCTCCATTTTCTGCTTTATCATTTTTGTGTTGTATCTCACTTTCATAATGCTTTCTTCCATTTTGAGCTTTTGTTTTATCTTCATGGTGACGTTGCATAAAACAAGGCGATGATCTGATCCAATTTCTACACTTGGGAAAACTCTACATTGGGTGACAAATTTTATCCATTTCTGTTTTATCAGTATTAAATCTATTATGTTCATTGGTTTTCCGTCTGGTGACTCTCAAGTACATTTGTTGTTGTTTTGCCACTTTATGTTTGTGATATACAATCGTCGGTCCTTCACAAACTCTAGTAACCTTTCCCCTCTGTCATTTCTGTCTCCTACACCGTATTTTCCCATAACTTCTCCAAATCCAATGTTCTCACTTCCAATTTTAGCATTCCAGTCCCTAACAATGATCTTAACATCTTTTTTTGGCAATGTTTTCAATGTTTGTTCCAGTTGTTCGTAGAACGTTTCAACTTCATCATCCAAATGATTTGTTGTTGGAGCATAAGCAATTATCACAATAATATCTCTTGGATATTCTTTGAATCTGGCATACATCAACCTGTCATTTACGGGATTGTATTCAATTAATGCTCTTCTTGCTTTCTCTCCAAGAATCATTCCCACTCCATGAATATGCTCGGTTTCTGTGCCTGACCATAACCGTTTTCCTTTCTCCAATTCTCCACTTCCTGTCCATCTAACTTCACACAAACCAACCACATCATATCTAAACCTCTCAAGTTCTTTTTTCAGCATCGCATATATTCCAGCTTGCCACAGTGACCTCACATTCCGAATTCCAACTGTGATTTTCAGCTTCATTTTACCTCTTTGGGACTCAGTAACAAACTTTTCATTGTAGCTCCTAGTCCCCAAAGCTGCAATGCGGTCCTTGTTGTCTCGGGCGACGACCGAGCCTTATGATTATTTGCAGTTGTGTTTACCATCGTGTTTGTAGCGTTTTTAAAACAGTGAAGCAAGCTCCTGTCAACCCTCCTCCTTTACCCGAACTTGAGACCGGCGCCGAACTCTGCTGGATTGCAGCCCCAGAAGTGGAGTTATACTGATATAAGTTATTGTCATTGAACTATATAGTAAGAGTGTATGATGGATTTCGATAACCGGCAAATTTTTTATATATGTTATTCTATATACATGTATTCAGGCAGTACCAACTATATATATATATATATATATATATATATATATATATATATATATATATACAACACACGTTTAGACGACATTTTTCCCAAGATCGGGGGTTGCCGTTTGGCTACCTATGATGAAACCGAAATACCCCTCGACGCCATTCCATCATAAGTAATTTATTTGGCTAATTTTTACGCAGGACGCCCTTCCTTACGCAACCACAGTTATAAGCGGTGGGCCTAGCTTTTGATGATCCAACATCACTCACAAGGCAGTGAGGGTCAGTTTAATGTCATAACCAGGACATATATATATATATATATATATATATATATATATATATATATATATATATATATATATATATGCAATTATTTATAAAGATAACTGCGTTTTCGGCTTTATTCAACTTGTTGAGTTTCTCAATTTTTCTAACGAGACTTTTATCATCTTGATGAAGTATATTAAGGTTAAATAAAAAACTTTTAATATTTGACATTTTGACAAAATATTATTAATAATGTTATTTCTACAAAAAAGCTCTTTTCGGCATCGACTGCCATCATTAGTGCAGATATATAGTATTGTTCCGTCTTTGTGTTTTTGTTTTCACAGCGACTTTGATTGTAATTTAGTTAGAATTAAAGTTAATCATGTGTTTCTTTGTTGGAAAAATATTGGTATTATTTAGTTGAATATTTATTGCTGGTTTACGTTTATCGATAAAAATTGATTCTGCTATCTTCAATTTGGATTTGTTGTATATTTCCAGTAGTTTGGTGATTGTATTGGAGTTGGATGTATCGACAGTATATTTCTGGTTTAGGCTGTGGATGATTTGCGAATGTAATCTCTTCTAAGTGACCCATGTAAAAATTTGCAAAAAGTACATCCAGTGGAGAACCCATTGCGATGCCGTCGATTTGTTTATAGAGTTTGTTGTCTGGACAGTAGAATGGCGCTTCCACTGTGCAGATTTCTAGTAGGAATTTTAATTGTTTGTTAGGTATCTTTAAAGGCGTATGTTTAGAATTATAGATAGTGTTTAATATGATTTCAATGGTATCTTTGACGGGAACATTAGTAAATAATGATTCCACATCGAGTGAAGCAATGTTTGTGTTAATTGTTGGATGGAGGATGAAATAATGTCTATAAATTCTTTACTGGATTTTAAATTATAGCTGTTTGATGTGTATGGAGTAATGAGTTTATTGGGGATTTTAGCAATGGGATAGGTGACATAGGTATTTGGCTAATGATCGGTCTTAAAGGGTTATTTTCTTTGTGAGTTTTTGCATTACCATACATATAGCCAGGCTGGTATTCGCCTATCAGTTCTGAAAATAGATTATTAATTGATGATGTACTGATTGATTTTATTATTTTATTAAGTTTGGTTTTTAATTCGGTTGTTGGGTCTTTTTTAATTGATTTGAGTTATCGGACAGTATTTCGTTGATTTTGTTTCTATAATCCGTTTTGTTGACAATTACATACATTGGTGCTTTGTCTGCCTTTCTTACTACAATATTGTTATTGTCTTTTAGAGATTTAGCTGCATTAACAACATTGTAATAAGATAGTCAGGCAAAGCTCCAATGTATGTATTTGTCAACAAAACGGATTATAGGTAGTGATCGCAATGATCGTTATAAATAATTGTATTTATGATAGTCTAAACCCAATATATATATATATATATATATATATATATATATATATATATATATATGTGTGTGTGTGTGTGTGTGTGTGTGTGTGTGTGTGTGCGTGCGCGTGTGTGCGTATGAGTTGAATTTAATTTGTTTTTTTTTATTAAATTCAAATTTAATATGTATTTGATAAGTGAATAAACAGATTTTATAACATATAGGAAGAAATATAAATTACAAATTTAATCATTAAATAGACGAAGCTTTGTTTAATTCATATATGCGCCAAAATACTCTAACGCTGATTTATTTTATCATATGTTGAAAATGTATTTATAAAGCTGCCATTTTAATAAGAATACATCTGATTGGCTCGAGCATGAAAACGACCGCCCATTTTTATTTTTATCCAATGAAGTTTGACTTGTTCAGGCGGCGTGCTGGGCTAGTGGTTAAGGTGGCTTGGTGCTCTTTGCAGTGCGTGCAGTGGCCGTGTTCGATCCAATTGTCGCCTATCCCATGCCTCGGGTGTGATGCGTCGTTTAGCATGTATTGGGCTAAATATTCATTCATTCCAATGCGATGTCTGTGTGTTGTTGAATACTCTAGGAAGTGTGTATTGGACCTTTAACCCTTTTGTCCCATAATTATTTCTTAGTTTCAATTCATTCAATCATTATAAAAAATAGAATAAATTATTTTTACAGCAAATTAAACAAAAGCTT
Source organism: Helobdella robusta (assembly GCF_000326865.2). NCBI lineage: Eukaryota > Metazoa > Annelida > Clitellata > Rhynchobdellida > Glossiphoniidae > Helobdella > Helobdella robusta. The sequence continues at coordinate 518,035 of NW_008705028.1, read as the reverse complement.
TGCTGTATTATACTTAAGTAAATACACACAACTCATACACTTTCGTTCAAACGAATGAAGACTCTAATATAATGTGTGTTGTGTGCATGCGTACGTGTTTGTGTGTGTGATGTACAATTGTACATAGATGCCATTTGATCATTTCGTATGCTTTAAAAAAAGTGCATCATTTGCACGCAAGCACCGCAGCTGAACCAACAATGAAATGTTAAGAATTGAATAGAAGCAACAAAACTCATTAAATAAACAACTAAAAATAACAACATATCTTTTATGAGACGATGTAACATGTAGCTGGCAATTGACCGTCACCACCATCGTTAACGTTTTCGTCGTCAGCAATCTCAAAATCATCATCATCATCGTTTTCGTCATCACCATCATCAACAGCAACATCATTATCATCATCATCAACATAATCATCACCATCATCCTCGTCGTCATCAACCTGACGGACATAAGTTGCCGGAGAGGCAGCGTTTGATTTTAAGCTTGAGAGCAAACAGGACAGATCGACTGAAACATTATAATCATTAGAGAAACATTATATGATGCACGTACGTACAAACACACGCTCATGATCACATGAACACACACACACGCACGCACGCACACAAACACACGCGCAAACGCACATACACGCACACACACACTCACACATAGATTAGAGCACATACACATGGACAAATTTAAGCGCATATACAGGCACATGCACGCACACACATACAATACACGCAGTTACACACATGCCTGCCATCTGACGAGTGTTAACGTCAAAGATTGAAAATGGTTTTTTATGATGTTTATTCTTCTTCGGTTTCACATACTTTGATGTTCCTGGTGTTACACTGCAACACGGCTATATACATTGGTGTAATATATATATATATATATATATATATATATATATATATATATATATATATATATATATATATATCTGTTGAAATGCATTAGTTTTAAAATTTTCTATTGACCAGACGGTAAATGGGTGAGTTGATGAATAGTAGCTTCAAAATACAATTCCCTTCAAACTTATTTAGTTAATTTAATTTTATTAATTAGTTTTCAGTTTTCTAAATCACTCACAACATTTCTTTCAAACAAAATTTTACAACAACGGAGAAAATTTTAAAGGAACTTGGACCTTTTGATTATAAAATCAACGTAATATCTGCAATCAAATATAATTTATAATAAGAATCTAGGCAGACTTCAAATTTGATTTTATTAAATCAATTCTTAACGACTTTCAATTGTTCGCCGTGGACCTACTGTATAAAACGACTACAAATATTTCTGCAGGTCGAAGTGTGCCACTCCTTGTATCCTGTGCTGTGTGTGGGGACAGAAGCTACGGCAAGCATTACGGTGCTTTTTGCTGCGATGGCTGCAGTTGCTTCTTCAAGAGAAGCATCAGGAAAAACGCCATCTATATGTGCATCGGTTGGTAGAAATAATTTTTATCAAATTTAATTTTACATTAAATAATGAAGACTATAATTTTTTTTAAGTTTTTGTTTATTACAATTTATTGTTTTTGCTATAAAGCTTGATCTATGTAACTTTAGCTATAAAGCTCGATATACCTATGTAACCCTTAAATATGTAAACTCGTTAAATCATAAATCTCTTTCCTCAATTAATGCAAAATGTAATTCACTATGTGTGAAGCAATAAGCCAAAAAGTTGAAAACCGAAATTTTTTAATTATTTTTTATTAAAATCTGAAGCATTAACGTCATTAGGAATAATATAACACGCGGTTGTGCGTTCGAGCAATATCAACATTAAGTTTTAAAAATCGAGCACTCGAAGTTTACTCGTTTTATAATTTTTACGTATTAATTTTTAATTTAATCCAAATGCTGACTTCATCTTTAAGAAAATTAATGCTTCACGAAAAGTCAATTATGATGTTACAGTCAGTTCAGAATCGTGCGGCTAGAGTTGTGTCTGGCGCCTTCAAATACGATTACATCTCGCCAATTTTAAATAATTTCAACAACAAAAAATTGTTTTGAAAATAAAAAAACAACTATAAATCGATTAAATTTTCTTTTTGTTATTTCAAGTGGAATGCTGTTCAAATGCTCCAAGTCTAGATGGTAACATTGATTCTAAGCTAACGTTGGATTATCACATAAAATCATTGATGAGTCTGTACTTTCAGACGGCGCAGGTTGAAATTGATAAAAAAATATCTAGACAAAAATACTCTTAAGAAGATGATGCATGCATTCATCCAATCGCGTTTCGACAATTGCAACGGTTTGTTCAACGACTCACCTGAAAAGTCAATTAGGATTGTACAGTCAGTTCAGAATCGTGCGGCTAGAGTTGTGTCTGGCGCCTTCAAGTACGATAACATCTTGCCAATTTTAAAACAACTTCTAAGCACTAACGCACCCCCTCAACGCGGAACATGCTGTGATTTTTATCAATATATATACATACATACATATGTTGGTAATAGACCATAATTTTTACAATATTCTATAAATTCTACCGAATGTTTGGCGTTAATATGTTTGTAGTTCGTTTTTTCGATTTTTCTCACTAAATTTTTTGGTGAACGTTTAATTTATTAAAATTCAAAATAAACTTATTTTTCGAATTCATGCTGCAAATAAGGCCATAGTTCGATTCCGAATGAATCATTATCAGTGCTCCTTGCTGTATATATAGGGAAATATTGACTTTGTCAAGATGAACTTTGACGTTGTAAAAATTAACTTTGTAGTTGCTGTTCTGGTATATTACTTTGGTGTTGCTGTCGAGGATTTCACGGCTAATTGTGATTAGTGTGTTGAGTCCAAATGAGATTTGATAGCACCACTCTGTT
>NW_008705028.1:487275-514427 GCF_000326865.2 Helobdella robusta | reverse complement strand
GATTTTCAACCTTCCCGGGTGGGTTTCTGTGTCGAGTATCTTGGTATTCGCATCAAGTATGGCTCGCGTGAGGTTCGTACGGTGCGCATTAAACATATGATCCTTAATGCCACCGTCCTGTACATGTAAGGTGAGTTTGCGGGCGAACAAACAAACCAATAGATTCGACCACACTCTCCAGCTATTCTCCCAATATAGTGATTCGACGCCGACGTTCCCCGTCAGAAACGATCCACAGCAGGTGACGGTACCACAACGATACGAATATCGTTTCCACAATCGACAAACTCCAACCTGCCAATACGCAGTTTGTCACTAATCGTCGTAAATCCTACGTCATCGCGTCATTCACTACCTTATGTGATAATTAATATCCATGCCTCGCTTCATTTACAATTGATAATTAACATCACTTACATTACTATTCCACCTATTCACACATTAGCATAATATATTTATTCAAATACACTCGTACCATCCCACCACTCCACACACGTTTCGTTGCCATTCCAAATTTGCAATATCGATATTCGTACTTCTACCTTCACTTCCAGTATTTAACTTTTGAAATTCATTTAACATATTTCGTATATTGTATATTTTATTATCAGTTATCTTAACATTTGATTTATTTTATTGGCAAGTTAAGTATCTTTACTCAAATTTCGTATACTTTTTACATTAATTTTAATTTAATTTCCTTAATCATTTTACGCTTATATTTTCCCAATTTGGTTCGTTTATTCTTCTTGATTTTACAATTTTAAATATTCACTTCATATTTAATAATTTAAACGTAGGCTCTGATGATGACATACACTGTCGAAACGACGTCTTCAGCCGTTCGAAATGCTTGACGAGTTTAATAAAATTGAGTTACAACAATTGCGTCTTATTGAACAAACCCAAAAGAAATTAATTAATACAAAATGGGCAAGAACATTCAACCAAATTTGTTATATATATATACCTCGTGCCAAACTACATATATATATATATATATATATATATATATATATATATATATATATATATATATATATATATAGGTTCTATAAATTCGGTAGAATTTATAGAACCTATATATATATATTCGGTAGAATTTATAGAATATTGTAAAAAAAAAAAATTATGGTCTATTACCAACATATATATAGGTGTATATATTAGTTAGTTATTTTTTAAACCGTAGAACATTAGTTATTATGCTTATGATTCAGTTTGGGTAAATTTTGGTGGGTTCAATAATTGTATTTAATATATTTTTAAATTAATTACATTTTTACATTCCTTTATTTTCAAAATCCACTCAATTGTTATAATTTGGCATTCATGTTAGTACGTTAGAGTTGTTAAATTTTTTTTATAAAAAATTGATATATGTTGAAAACAATCAGATGATTATAAACAGGAAACGGTCATTGTGAAGTGGACAAGGCTCGTCGCAACTGGTGCCCTAGGTGTCGTCTTATCAAATGTCTGCAGGTCAACATGAACAAAGATGGTAAATTTATCGCAGAATTTATATCTTTGTTTTATAAATACGAAATAGATTGTGCTTTCATTTCTTCCTAACAAACACGCAAATCACTTATTCCTTGATTTATCCCAGAAAGAATGTTTTGATCTTACTTCCAAAATTTGGTTCAATTATGAAGTCATTATTCCAATATTGGAGTTTGTAAAAAGATATTAAATCTTTTTAATCGCAGCTGTTCAACAAGAACGAGGCCCCAGAAAAAACAAAGGCACTCGCAAAAACACTCGAACATCTGGCATCCATCAATGCGAAAAATTGATTGGGACGAGAAAAAATGAAACACCCCGGAGCCCATCTACTCCAAATGTACATTGTACACAAATAACGTCGACAACTCACAACTTGGAATTTGAAGGAAAAGCAGCATCCGAACCAGACTACCTTCCATTCATTCTAATGCTTCCACATTTCCAGCAAGTTTCAGCACAACATTTGTTGTCTTTTATGCCACCATACCGTCATCTGTTTGTTGATTTTAAAAGTACAATTGGATGCAAATCTGTATCGTCAAAAATATTTCGTCCTTGGTGCTACTAAATTGATTTGGAAAACAAATCTTTTTAAATTTATGTGGGCTTGTATAAATGCGAATTAGATGACATATCCGCAAAATACTGAGTAGTATACGCCGAGATTATTTCATTAAATTCGTTTGTGGTTAGTTTTATTATATCATGGTTAAAAATTGCGGCATTTTTTTTGAAAAAAACAAAAAAAATTATGCTTGACTGAATTGTTTGGACTTCGTTTGAACTCGATGATATGCTACATCTTTCTTTTAATATTACTGATTCTTGTCTATCTTGGTTTTCTTCTTATCTCTGTAATCGTTTTTCTTCTGTTGTTCTCAATAATTCTACTTCTAACTCCTCTACTCTTACTTTCGGGGTACCTCAGGTTTCTATCCTTGGCCCTCTTCTATTTATACTCTATACTTCTGAACTACCTTGTATTATTAATAACTTTTCTTCCTCTAGTCAACTATATACTGATGATTCTTACATTTATACTTCTTTTCCTCTATCTAATCTCAATAGTGTTCTACATAATCTATCTCTATGTCCTTCTTCAATTATCGCTTGGTTTGACTCTGTGTCTTAAACTTAATCCTTCTAAGTTTGAATTAAATTGTTTTAATAAATCTAAACACTTTATTACTATTCCTCCTATTATCTTACCTGGTTCTAAAACTTTTGATGTCTCTCATAAGTTTCGTAGTCTACGTTTTATCAAAATTGTTTTAAAAAATAGAAATTTCTACATGTTTTTGTAAAGTTGTTGATATCTAACGTAAAAAAACTTACTGCCAAAGAGACGTGGGGAGGCTGTACATTGTACAACTAACAGCGTTTAATCGCTTTTTAGTGCAAACCTCGTTAACCTAAAAATACCAGTTAAACAGAAGAATTCACAACATTTCGACCAACATGCAACAAATACTTGAAGATCCAATTAGCATTCAAAACACAATAAAACACTTAACAGATTTAAATCTTATTTATACCCAGGTATAAAATCAGAAAGGGGTGAAGATAGCCCATTTGTGCTGAAACGCCGAAAATTGGCAACAAACAAACAAACAAATTCTATTGTTCAAATAAATTTTATTGTACAAATAAATTCTAAATGTCCCGTCCATTATTTATTTTATTCTTATTCAGTTTAATTTTACTTTTAAAAATAAACAGAAGCTGTTTACGGTACGATATCGTCGAATGGATAATTACATACACAATAATATAGATAATATATACACGGCATGGCAGTGTTGCACGTTTCAATCAATCAGCCAATCAATCAATCAATCAATCAAATCAGCTTTTAAAACGCTATTTCCGCTATTTCAACAGCGCTCCTCAATGAATTTTCGAAACAGATGGGTCTTGAGATCCGCTCTGAACTTCGTAAGTGATGGAGAAGTAGTCAGAGAAGTAGGTAAAAAGTTCCAGAGAAAAGGGCCAGAAAAAGCAAAAACAAATTTGGCAAAAGAGTGTTCGACACGAGTTAAGAAGCGAGAACAAGAAGACGATCATAAACCAGGGCGTTTAGAGGTTTCAAGTAATTTTAATATATCTGATAAGTACTTAGGAAATAATTTAGTTAGATTGAAACTTATACATAAATGTGCAAATTTTAAAAATTATTCTATATTTTATAGGTAGCGAATGCAAGAGAACAAGATATGGAGAATGGAGATATATAAGAAAAGAAAGGGGCAAGAGCAACTAGACGAGCAGCAGAGTTAAAAGCTTTTCTTAAAGGATAGAGTATAGAATCAGAAAGACCATAATAGAGCGAGTTACAATAATCAATCCTAGATAAGACTAACTAAGTAACAAGAAGGAGAAGAGTAGGGTCATAAAGAAAACGCAAAAAGTTTTTTTATTCTACGTAGATGAAAGTAAGAGCTTCTAGCAACACTATTAATCTGAGAAGAGAGAGACATAGTAGAATCAAAGATAAAACCTAGACTACGAAACTTAGAGAGACATCAAAAGTTTTAGAATCAGGTAAGATAATAGGAAGAATAGTAATAGAGTGTTTAGATTCATCAAAAGAAATTAGTTTAAACTTAGAAGGATTAAGTTTAAGACACATAAGGTCAGACCAAGCGATAATTGACGAAAGACATAGAGATAGATCATGAAGAACACTATTGAGATTAGATGGAGAAAAAGAAATATAAATATAAGAATCATCAGCATATAGTTGACTAGAGAAAAAAGTTTATAATACGAGGTAGTTCAGAGGTATAGAGTATAAATAGAAGAGAGCCAAGGATAGAACCCTGAGGTACCCCGAAAGTAAGAGCAGAGGAGTTAGAAGTAGAATTATTGAGAATAACAGAGGAAAAACAATTACATAGATAAGAAGAAAACCAAGGTAGACAAGAATCAGTAATATTAAAAGAAAGATCTAGCAGCCTCAAGAAAATTAGTATGATGAACAGTATTAAAAGCAGAGGAAAAATCAAGAGCAAGAAGAAGAGTAAGATTACTATTGTCACTAGAGAAAAGGATATCATTATATATTTTCGGTAAAGAAGTTTCAGTAATATTAAAAGAAAGATCTAGCAGCCTCAAGAAAATTAGTATGATGAACAGTATCAAAAGCAGAGGAAAAATCAAGAGCAAGAAGAAGAGTAAGATTACTATTGTCACTAGAGAAAAGGATATCATTATGTATTTTCGGTAAAGAAGTTTCAGTACTGTGAGCAGGTCTTAAATCAGATTGAGATTTAGGTAGCAAGGGGTTAGAGTTTAAATAGGATTGATAAAAAACTACTTTTTCAATTATTTTAAAAATGAAAGTAATATTAGTAACAGGTCTATAATTAGATAAAGAGGTAGGATCTAAGGATGAGTTTTTAAGAAATTTTTAGAATTCTTATAAGTAGGAAATTTGGAGGTGGAAAGAGATAAATACTAAAACTATATACTTCATGTACATAAAAAATTAAAAAGTAACAAAAACCTGTATGTTCTGGATGGTAGTGTTCATTCAATGCCTTCGTTTTTTTTGAAATTTTTTGAAATAGATATAATTATATAATATATATGTATAAGTTATTATAATATAAATAATTATTATTATAAATAATAAGTAATTTAGTTAGTATTTTCAATTAATTTATTTATTTAATAATCATTAAAAATTGAAAATACTAACTAAATTATTTATTAAATTATTAATTTGATTTTGGTTGGCATGTAATTGTAATGTAATGTGAACATTTCAATATAAATAAATAATTTAATTTATCAATTAAAATATATATATATATATATTAAATAAATCAAGAACCAAGGTCAAGATAATTCAAGACATAGTTATTTATAGATTGATTGAGTTGAGTTAAGCAAATTAAGATCAGTTGTTTTGAGTAATTTAGAGATCAGTCACACTATAGTGTTAGGCTTAACCTTAGTCTACCTACCATGGCGGATCTAGTGTTGCTGGAGAGGCCATTATTTGTAATAAAAGTGGTTGTTTTAAAAGTTGGCCTTTTTGCCCCTTAGTTATTGACAAATATTTTTGAAAATCCTGGCTTCCGCATCAAAGTTGTCTAGATCCGCCACTGCCTACCTACATCTATAATTTTTATAAGATAAGAATTGAAATTAAAACATTTTTAAGGTGAGGATCAGTCAAAGCCGTCGTCATGCTTCTCTGCAGGTCATTTGACATCTACAGATCAAGAACTACTTCTCATTCCACAAAACATTTTATTTTGTCACTCAATGCTGCAATATGCAACAAATATGCCTGGTTATCAACAGTTCTGCAGCCAAACAAACAAACTGGCCCGCCAGAAAATGTTAGAAAGTCATTGAAATATCAGATCGTATACAGATTCACACACATCACCAAGTTACGCCTTCTATCAAGAATGAAAATCTACCAAACTGTTTTTACAGCAGCCATGATTCCCACATCCTGGTACATGAATTTACATGGCTTGACTGATGTAAGCTCATGTTACTTTGCTGTTTCAGTCTCAACGTTTGCTATGTTCATGCTTTATTTAATGAGCACTACAATCCAGAAATTTATTGGCTTAGTGGGTTTCAATGAAGAACATTCCATGGTCAGGTTGTCTCATCTAACATTCTGGGGTAGAAGAAATGACATCTACTTAGATGTGAATGACATTGTGCCATTTTCAGATATTGGTGAAACAAGAAATGAATTTTATTTGAAAGTAAAAAGATACAGTGATCCAAAATTCACGCTGTATTTAATTACAAAATTTTCCAATATCGAAAATGAACATGCTTTTATAAAAATATTTGGATAATAAAAATTTTTTTTGAATTTTAAAGTAGTTTAAAATGTGATTCTTAGAACAATTCTTCATTTAATAATATTTTACTATTAAATCAAAAAAATATCAGTTACAATAAAAATAATTCTAGACTTTCATTTTTCGATAAAATAATACAAAAATTTATCTGAAGATGATTATGCGATAATAAGCCACTAAAAGTTTAATACGCAAGAAATAATGCAATGAATTAGAAATAATTAGCTATGCAAGCCCTAGTTTTTTTAAATCTTTAACCAGTTCTTCAACACTTTCAACTTTGTGGCCAGACTTCCTGACTGGTGGATCTTCTACAGAGACCACTTCTTGTCGGGCTGTGAGGTCAACGCCAAGGCTACTTGCTAGCAACTTAACCAAAGGCTTCTTCTTAGCTTTCTGTTGAAGAACAAAGAACAAAATTGAAAATATTTTCATATAGAATCTAACATTTAAAAACAGGCATTAGACATTCGTTTATAAACTATTAAAAAACTAAATAAACTAAACAAAAACTTAGGCGACATACAAACCAGAAAGTTAAAAATTTTTAAAACAAAACAAAGGTTTATCAAGATCACTATATCAAAATGGTTTGTCAAAATTTGCCTGAAGCACTTAACACAAACCATAATATTAGGTAAAGTTGCGTATCTTGGCTCATTCAGTCGAAGATCAGCTGTCACAACTGCAGGTAGTTTCACCTGCATTAGTTGCATGTAGATTATGTAATTGAATAAATTCATGTCAATAATCCTATTCAACAATGGCACAATATAATTTAATAAAAAACAATGCATGTCACAACCGACAATATGATATGTATCATTTATGTTTCATAACCAACCTTGATAGTTTCAAGACCTCCATCTACCTCTCGCCTGACCAATGCAAAATTCTTTTCTATGTCTAACTTCGATGCAAAAGTTGCCTGAAAAAAGTTATCTCTCACCATTCGTCAATGCCATCAAAACTATCACTGCTAATAAAACTATCGTCATAGCCGCTATTGAAATGAAGCAATGCATTGTTGTATGCATCTGCCAAGGTGATCACAAATCAACCTTTTTCAAAAAACATAAAAATGCAGTTATCTGTAATAATTCCACTATCATGTGGAACCACCAATTCAAATTGATGAAATCATAGTTACGAGTCGTCGGCGATTTATCTATTTGACTGAACACAACAACGTTATTTCGCAAAAAATCTAGTAATATTGTTATAATATGTTAGTTATATTATTTACAAACAATTTATTGGCAATGAATAAGAAACACTGAACTGGCAACCTGAGGCCACAACAATTGTGCAGCAGTCATCTGTGCAGTCTGGTTGCAATCATCATCAATGGCCTGCAATTGATGACCACACGAGAGGTGAGCATAATATCAGAACATCGAAGCATAAAAACACGCAACAGGTAACGTGACAACATCTATGGTAACATATATGATCAATGCACATGAAATAACATAAAAGCACATGACTCGAGTGTGCTTAGCATAAAGTAAATTTTGTCCATTGATGTTTTGCCATAACGAGAAGAAACATGTAACATTATAAGTTAATCGTGTACTTTAATTTATTATTCTCATTGCACTCCACCTAGTATATAATTTTTGAGACAATTAAACAAATAACTAGTTACCACCTAGCATGTTTAATTTTAATAAATTATATATACCAATGTTAAAACATTCCATATAACAAGGACATTATTTGTATAATTTTTTCAAACAGAATATAAATATTTATTGAGGAAGTTTTTGCTTGTTCCTGTGAAGCGAAAATTGGACAATAATCTGTCACAAATCATTAGGTGAATGGTACCCGACCACGGGCCGCCATAAAAAGCTCAGAGTTGGACGCAAATTATCGAGAAGCTTGGAGACAGAAGTTGATGTCAGGAATACTAAAGTCCAACCCGAAACGGAAAAGGACTGTAAGCGAGGATTGATATTAAAGAAGTTTTTATTTGCATAATTCAACAAGATGGCATGACTCAAAAGACAAGGCCTCATAAAATTGTCAAATGGTTACAGCTATGAACATATACAAACTAAAGTTTAACAGTTTTAAATAACAGCACCCAATTAAATCTTCAAGTTTTTTCATAAAAGCTCCATACACAAACCTGTAAACATGGTTCCACATTTTAGTATATTTGACAGTAAATTTAACTGTACGCATTTTGAAAATTGTTGAATAAAATCTGATAACTGAACATAATTGAAAATAACTTTAGCCGCATTTGTCATCAAAATTTTGTCCATTTATGTTTAATCGTAACGAGAAGAAACATGTAACATTATAAGTTAATCATGTATTTTAATCATTTTCATTCCCATTAAACTCTACTCTACATAGTATATAATTTTTGAGACCTTAAACAAATGACTATAGATACAGAAAATTTATTTACTAAGAAGCCAAAATTAACAAGTTTGAAATGGTCACAAAAAAAATTAACTTTAAAAAGAAAAGGTATAAAATATGTAAAAATTTTGTTTGAACAAATATTTATAATATGCTTCTGCATATTACTATAAAAGTTTTTAATACATACAATTTTTGAAAAATGTTACTTGAAGATTTATCTGAACCAATTGCATTTTACGTGATTTAATGCATTTTTTGAGTTTGCAACATTTGATTTTTCATTTTACCCCTCAATAGGATTTAAAAATCAATTTATTTAACATTTAGTTGAATGAATTTATGTATCAGAAACGAACAAGCTCAACTTTTCATTTCAATCAAGGGTCATGAAGTAGTCAAAAATTTGACAACAAACTTCCGCCACAACCAAATGCAATCCACCAAACTGAAAAATATTTATCCAGATCAGAAGCATTTTGGTAACACTGTATACCGATTATTTTAGACCATCATGCATAACAAATTAAAAAACTCAGAACCGTCACACTGCAAAAATTGTTCTTATCATTTAACAATTAAATAACGATGGTATAAAAAAAATGTTAAATAAAATAGTAACCTGTTTTCCCAATAATAAAAGATCAATGTTCTCTTTTTTGACAACTGCAGCAATGATTTTAGATATTTGGAATGGCTGGAGAGCATCATACTCCTTCGAAGGAATTTCCACATGGATTGCTTTATCAGCTCCCATGGCCAGGGCCGTTCGCAGAGTTTCCTACAGTAATAACACATTATTTGAAATGCTTTTTCATTCACATAGCAAAAACTCAGTTGATATTGTATTATAATGGTGGCATTATATTTAATTAATAAATAACACAATAAATATTAAGGAATAAAACCAATAAATATTTTTAACAACTGACACACACAATTTTTCTTAAATATTCATTATCAATCAATCAATTAATGATCCTCCTTTGTCCATCAGGGGACCGTCGAGGTCGATGGTGTACATCTAAGCTTGCTTTTAACATTTTTTTTTCTTTCCAAAAACCTTTTCTATTTTTGGCCAATTTTATTGAATTCAGAATACCAACATCAGTCCATTCAGAAATGTCATCTATTCATTCTTTGCAGATCTACCAACTATTCTCTTCCAATCTCTTTTCCGCATTAGTACCATCTTAATCAATCTGTCTTCCCTCATTCTACAAATGTGTCCAAAAAATCCCAATTTTCTTTCTATGACTTTGTCATATACACTTTTCTGTCTTCCATGTTGATTTCTGATGGCCTCGTTCTTTACTTTCTGCCTCCAACTGATTCCCAACAAATTTCGGTAACACTTCATCTCAAATGCTTCCAATCTGTCTTTGTCTCTTTTCTCTATTGTCCATTTCTCGGAAAAACGCAAGATTCTATCATTCTTAACTTTGTTTTTATAGATACATTTCCACTTTTCCATATTTCCTTCATTGATGCGAACATTCCGATGGCTTTTGCTATCCTTCTGTCAATTTCTTTTGTGCAATTGTTGTCACAGGTTATAAGACTGCCAAGATACACAAACTGGTCTACTTGTTCAAGTTTATCTGATTCTATCTGAAATTCTTCATTGTTTCTGCCTTTCCCCGTGATCATCACCTTTGTTTTGTCTTTGTTGAGATGCAACCCGTGATCTTTGACCTTTTCCAGTCGTTCTTTTATGATAGTCAGCATGATCTTGCATATGTGCGGAATTAGTGCAATTGATCTGTAATTATTACAGTCTTTTTGGTCTCTCTTTTTCGGCAGCATAACCAGAACTGACTTGCACCATTCTTCTGGCTCCTTTCCACTTTTCCAAATTTTTTGACAGATTGTGTAAATTTCTTTACACACGACTTGTCCTCCTGCTCTTATCAGTTCTAACGGAATACCATCCTTCCCTGTACTTTTGTTGTTCTTCATTATACTTATTGCTCTTGTAATTCCTTCCTTCGTTATATGACTTTTTTCTTCATTGATTATTTTTCTGATTTTCAAAATTTCAAGCGTTTTTTTTGTATGGGTCCTTGTCTATGAACAAGTCTTTAATATATTCAGTCCATCTATAGTTAATCTTTTCACTTTCTGTTAGGATGTTTCCGTTTCTATCTGTAATAATCCTTGACGTATATTTCTGTTTCACATTTAGCTGCTTAACCAGCTCGTACGCCTCTCTTGTCTTGTTTTGCCCAATCATCGTCTCTACCTTTTCACATTTACAATTAATCCATCTCCTTTTATCTGCTCTAGCACTCTATTTTATTTTTTGGCAGACTTCTTTGTATTTCATCTTATTTTCTTCACTCTGTCTTTTTGTCATTTTCAAACTTCTTTTTTCTACAAGGTTCCATGTTTCATCGCTTATCCACAGTTTTATTTTGTTTGTTTTAATTTTACAACTTTTACCTGCTGCTTTGAGAATTTTTTCCAGATTGCTAACTCTTGTTTTCATTTATAGATAGTTGTAAAAATTCATTTTTCAAGTAAAAAAAAATTTAGAAGCATACAATTACACAGAACATCAAATAAAAACTAACTACATATAAAATGAGTCATAGTAAAGAATAAAAGCAAACTGCATCCCTTGGTCATCAGAATTTTAAAAAATATACCCTATGAGAAGACAAAGAGAACCTGACACTGAGATGGTCCACAAGAAAGTGCAATAATTTCTCCTGCTACTTTCTTTTCCTTCAACCGTATTGCTTCTTCTACTGCAATTTCATCAAATGGATTCATGCTGTGCTTTACCCCTTCGGTCACAACACCTGTTTTATCTGGCTTGACTCTAATCTAATACAAGTAAAAAATTTGAAATAATTGCTATATTTAATTTGCTCAATTAACTGACAAATGTATTTACTTTTACAGCGTAATCAATCACTCTTTTGCATCCTACAAGAATTCTCAATGACATTGTGGACTTGATATTTGTTCAGTTTGTTGCTTGTATATTTAAGTTCTTCTGGTCCAGACAGCCTATGCTAAAACAAAAATGTCAATTAATTAAAATTTGACACCCAATATCTTTAAAAACTAATTCAACAGCAGTAAACATTCAATTTTAGTATGGGTCTTTCCTCAGTGATAATATAAAAAATATGTGTAAATCTAGAGTTTAAAATAAAAGAACTAAAAAAACAAGGAAAAAAACATGTAGAGTTTACTTCATAAAAATAATTGCAAAGTAACGTAGACCAATAAATAAGAGACCTCAATTTTTTTTTTCAGATGCACTTTCATTCATAAAATTAGTTATTAGCAAAAAATTTTTTCACTTTGATATTTTAAATCTATTTATCCTAACTGTAGAGTTAAATGTAACAATATAAAATTAACAGTAATAATAATAACAATAATTATATAAACCAGACACAATCAAACGGAACTTTAGCTCAGTTATAGCTGTGTGAGTCACTGAGCAGCTTAAACATTGTCCGATAAGCAACAAACTGGTATATAAATTCATAAATGCATGTTATAGTTATTGATGGAGACTGAACACGGGTGCATACATAATGTATAAAGAAGATGAGACACTAGACGCCAGTTTTTAAGTTTGGTTCCGATTTTAGACGCCGTTGAACAATTTAATATCGTCCGATATAAATTGTACATCATAGATGGGTGCAGTGTGAGCAGTTTTTAAATAAAAAACAAAAAAAACCGTTTTATGTGTAAAATCCACTAAAAATTGAATGTGATAAGCAAAAAAAGTCGACAGCCACACTACCACAAATCTTAGCCCCCCCCTTCCCATAAAAATTTTGGCCTCCCCGGGAAAATTTAAACATTTTAAAACTTTTAGCTCCCCCCGTCAAAGTTGTCTAGACCGCCACTTGACGCCAAAGTGAAGTAGGCGAAGACTATTTATACTCCATCAGCTGCAATAAAGAACAACAGGTTAGCAGGCTGCAGGAACTGATTGAAACGGATTATTATTATTAGTCATTATTACAATAGTTTTGTCTGTCAAAATAAAGAAAGGTGTTAGCCAAAGGTTGTGTATTATCTCCAGACCTGTACAATTTCTATAGTGAGATCATAATGAGAAAGATAGAAGATCTATCGGGAATATCCATTGGAGGCGTGAATATAAACAATCTAAGATATGCTGATGATGATAAAGCTATTATTGCACTATTGCAGATTCAATGGAAAAATTGCAAACAATTGTTTCCAAACTGGTTTTTGAAATTGAAAAGAAAAGAAGCTTGCAAATTAACATCAACAAAACGGAGTGCATGGCAATCAGTAAAAGCAAAACCGCCCCGATCTGCTTCATAATCATTAATGGTAAACAGGTGAAACAAGTCAACAGCTTCAATTATCTCAGAAGTCTAATTACCTCAGGTTGTGAATGTGATAAAAATATCAAAGGAAAGAAATCTATGCAAAAGATGCATATTCTAAAATGAAAAACAACCTCACCAACAGTAAAATCAGAATATCAACAATATTAAAACTGTTAGAGAGTTACATTGATTCTGTGCTAACTTACGGCTCTAAGTCCTGGACAATTTCTAAAGAAATGGAAAAAAGGATTAACGCGGCTAAGATGTGGTTTTTGAAAAAAATTATGAAAATTAGTTGGACCTCTTATACTTTGAATGAGGATGTATTAAAACAGTCCGGTTATGAAAAGAAAAAATTACTACAAATAATCCGACGGTGGCAGTTAAGTTTTTTGGTCACATCATGCGGAAGGAAAGAATGGAAAACTATTGGAAAGATTGCAGGGAAAAGTGATCGTGGTAAACAACGAATAACATTCGTGAAGTCCTTGTGTCACTTGTTGAATGTCACCACATTTCAACTACTACAAAGTGTTAAAGATCGGATTTTGTGGATGTCGATGGTCGCCAATGACCTGAAAGGATAAGGCAAGAAAAAAAATGAAGAACTGACTGCACATTGTTTAACAGTCTTTACAGGCATATTCAGACTGGAGTCTCAGATTGAAGATACAGCAACATTCAGTGGCGGATTAGACACGCTGACTGAGAGCCAAAATTTGAAAATAATGAAACTTTTGGAAATTTGATGGAGGCCAAGAAATTTAACAAATGTTCGCTAGTGTGGCCTAAAGTGTTTTACTGACTTTTACCATGGCTCCCACTGGCAACAGTGGTACTATGCAGGTACAGTAGCAAAGAGATCTGCAAGTTCAGCAACAGTTTAGGTTGCAGATCAACAGGTTACAGGCTCAGACAATAGAAAAGCATCATCGATGAAGTTGTAATAGAGATTCATCAATTCGAGATTCATCAGTTTGAGATATATCAGTTTGAGATACATCATTTCCATCAACCGTACATCCCATTCAATTATTTAAACTATAAATATTAATTAAATAATAACGTTTGATAATAAAAGTGATGAGAACTCTCTTATTTTCAAAGGCTAGGTAATAAATGATTTAAAAAATGAAATGTTAAAATAATGCAATTATAATAACGATATTAAAAACAATAACAATATTAAATATGTAAAAATTATTGTTTGAATGTTAACATTTGAATTGACAAGTATTTCTTTGAGAAAACATTTGTATAATTTTATTTTTGCCTACAAAAATTCACACAATTGAAATGAATCATGATTAAAGGTACTCAATCAACTAATCAAAAAGAAAAAAAACAGCAGCAAATAAAATCTCAAAAAGAATGCATCCTCTAAAAATAAACACAGTTAATTTTCAATATAAATTTATTTTATATTTTGTACATCCAGATGCATTAACCTGTAGTTATTATTATTATTACGTTAAACAAAGGCGAAGACGAAACGTTCCAGTGCTTTCTCAAAACTAAGACAATTTTAAAATAATAAATTAAATAAACCTATGAGTCTATACTGAATAAATTTAAAACAATTAATGTTCTTATAAGTCAAATAATGTATTAAACCTTGTAAAATAAAAAAAAAGATAATAATAAAAAAACAAATATAAACAAATAAATCACAGATCCTAATCAATAAATTGACGATAATATCGATACATACTGATAAAAAAAAATTGAATATATCCCTATCTCACAAATAGCCAATGTCACATCAAGTATCATTTGCCCTCCAATCATACATAAATCTGGCATTCATAAGAAGTGTAGTGTTCTAAAAATATTAATGAATAATAAATAACAATAGAAACTTTAAAAAATCACTTAGTAAATATATTTTTAATAAAATATAACTCTGACAATCAAACTTTTATCATAAAAACTTCACATAAAATTTTAATATAGTGATTGAGCTAAAATATTTTAATGAAATTAACATTAACTGAGAAAAACTTGCATTTAACTAATTATAAAAAAAATGCATTGTCTCTGATTATCATTAATATATGAAAAAAAATATTTGAAATAAACTGAAATAAAATAAAGTGGATGAAATAAACAAATAAAAATTATATATATGTACTAATAGTATGTACAAAAGAGAACATGGTTTTTTGTCAACATTTTCATTTTATTTATAACATATAAATATACACATATGCTTACAATTATTAACCCAAACCCCAGTCCAAGCCTATAAAAAACAATGCAGTCAAGAGATTGAAACTATACTAGCATTTTTATTTGATTTTGACATTTATTTTATTCGATGTCAAATAGAAGGCCAATGCTAATGTTTGCACAAACTACTACATTTTATTTAAGATGGTTGTAACAATTATTTAGGGACACACTTTCTTGAATTTTATTTATGAATAAGTTTAAGTACCAATAGTTATTAAAACAGGATTATCAATATCAATCCTGTTATAAGCATATGCTATCACTTATACCAAGACTGAGAGTGCTAGGTTAGTTAGGGAATGTTAACTTAACTAATGATAATAAATAAATATTAAATAAGATTAACATTAAAACAAGTAGTTATTAATTAATTATATTTATATTTTTATAACAATAGCTAACGTGATGGATTCCAGCCCAAGCCAATGTTCATCGGATATTAACTATTTTAAAAAAATGTTGTTAAGAAAGTAGAATTTGGTTGGAATATTACTTGTCTCTAGCTAAACGTCAGCAAACATCCGTTAAACAAACATTCCCTAACTAACCTAGCACCTAACCCTGACACTAACCAACCCACAATTATTACTAAATATCCATATAAATTTAAAATTATTTAATATTTCAAAAAAATATTTTATTTACTATACTTTTTAGTTTTTAAAAGAAGCTTATAAAAGTAAACGTTTGCTGACGAACGTTTGCTAGCATTTCCGAAGTGGGATATTTGTTTCATCGGCATTATGCGCACGTAACACAACATCGAAAAATACAAGTCTTATTGTGGTTGATTGAATTGATCAAATTATTAAATATAAAAATATTTTTTATAGTAATGATCATATATAATAATAATAGATTTGGACTTGGTGGAGGACAAAGTAGTAAATGTAAACTCTTAAAGTGAGTCGTAAAGAATAAAGATCACGGTTTATTACGCTTATGTTTTCCTCATGAATTGAAGTTACGTTTTATTTATATATTTATTTTTATATTAATATTACAATTAACAAAATTCTTACTTCTTGAACTGGACTTTAAAAGCTACAGCAAGTCGAACCTCCCAGCCGACACGAAGGTAATGTTCGCGACGGTTTTGGTGTATCTAAAAGGCGGAACCAATATTGTCAAATTGGCTGAACAGTACAAAGGTAATGTTCGCGACGGTTTTGGTGCATCTAACTGGCGGAACCAATATTGTCAAATTGGCTGAACAGTTTGAACTAATATATTTTTGTTTAATAATATTACACGGAATAATTAAAAATTTAATTTTATTATATAAGCATCTGCGTCTCGTTCATTTTTGGAAACGATACGATATCGGCTACGATGAAGCGTATCTAACAGGCGGACTCAATCATGTCAAATCGGCTGAACGGTTTGATCTAATAAATTTTCGTTTAATGAAAATACACGGAATTATTAAAAATTAATTTTATTACATAAGAATTTGCTCCTCGTTATTATTTTGAAAACGATACATAACGATACGATAACAATACGATAACGAGGTATTGAAGACTATATATTGATATAATAAAATCATGTGCACAAGTATGTGCTCAAATTGTATGATGATTTTTGAGTTTTTGAAAGATAGTATTTGAACATCGCGCAATAACAATGACGCTTCGCACATTTACAGTCTGCCCTTAGTTGTTTTCCCCCCAACTCCGCTTTACAAAATGTACTGTATTAAAACAGAAAAAAGCTAAACGTCAATTACACTCTTCCAAAGTTCAGAGGATTCAACAGAGTGCAAAACATCGTAAATGACCATCGTGCTAAACGACGCATTACACACGAAGCATATGATACGCGGGGATATTTTTGTCACATTCGAACCCGGTTACTGCGAAACAGCACCAGGCGACCTTAACCATTAGACTATCACGCCGCCCAGTCATTTCGCCCAGAAAACAGCCATTCAATTGAAAAAAAGTATTTTTTATTTGATACGAGAATTTTTGGAGAATGTCTCGTTTTAATAACGATACGATATTTTTAGTCTTTATTAAACCAAAGTCATTCAATTGGAAAAAATTAAATAAGTTTTATATTTTATAACACTTTATTTTTTTACAATGTGCACTTTTACCATTTCCACACATTGAAATAATGGTACGAGACGAAAATTGTGTCTTTTATTTTTTATTTCGATATGATAGACTTTCCTAAAAATGTCTTGTTTAAATAACGATAGGAGATTTCTGGTATTGTTATTAAAGGATACGAGATTTTTCGTATCGTTTTATAACAATACGAAATATTTTTTACCGTTATTATTTTTAAATCTCTGTCGATTGGTAACGAAAATAACGGTTCGAGACGCAGGTGCATAGTATAAGATTCTATATATTATTTTGTTGACATCATAATACAATTTAAAAATTGTACAGTATATTATCGAATATTTTAAAACTGTGTTACACTTTGATTTATAAATTAATTTTAATGAACTCGGTGAATTAAACAGGAACTGCAAAGAAGTATTGAACTTAATTATGGAAGTTTTTGGTCCTTGTTATTATCTCGCAAACAACCTAAGTGCACCACAGTTTTGAAGTTTCCTGTATCTGTTGTGTTACAACGTCATTCCAGCTTTTGCTTGTAGTATAGTTTATAATTTGATTAACACAAAATGGCAATACCAGAATAGTACTTTTTGGACTTTTTTAAATTTTAGATGTTTTTCAGATTATGTTTTGAAACGGAATAAAATTTTAAAAAATACTTTTAAAATTATCCTGCATGTTTAAACTCTAGTGTTACTTTCAAAAGAAATGTTCATGTTTTAATTCTCGTGTTTTAATTCGCGGCATTCTTTTTTTTCTTAAACGAGTTATTTGCTACAAATTTTTGTACCATATCCCTGTTTTTTGTTAGCTTCTCTAAAAAGAATTACATTTATACTAATATAAATTGTTTTAATTTCACACGTAGTGGTAGTTGATGACTCAACTTCCTTCATTGTTTTTTGGCCCAAGGTGACATAAAAATTACATCTCCAAACGGACCGGATTAGCGTCGATCCAGATGTTTATGTTTCGGCATTAAATACCGTCAGTGAAACAGCACGTTCAATCCAGGACGTTGCTCGTCAATAGTTTTATTTTTCTGATGCTGCGTCACATCAGAATTTGTCAAATGGAGGCATTTGTCCATTGTTAACAGCTCAACGTAATCGACAAATTTTTAATGTTATTTTGGAACAGGAAATAGCGAAAGAGTAGTCCTGTTATTTCAAATCAGTTAAACCTGAAAACGGCGAAACCAAGTATTCATTTGTCATAACTATGGCGTGATGGCTCAATGGTTAAAGGCGCCTGGTTTTGCTATTGCATTGACTGGGTTCGAATACAAAGAGATCCCCGCCTATCATATGCAATGTGTATGATACGTGGTTTGCACGCGTATTCATATACACTGTGTGTTTGTTGTTGAAACCTTTGAAGCAAACGCAAAAAAGAGAGAAACCTTTAACCTTTATGGTAAATATTTAATAACTTTCTTTTTTGTTGTAATGATATTTGATGCTAATAACATTCAACCCCAACCTGTGTATCAATCAACTTCGATATTGAGGTTTGTTTATGACATTTGTTTGTTACATTTTGAAACCGCAATTTTTTTTAACGTTAAATAAAAAAAGTTATAAATGTTTTAGTAAGGGAGTAATTAAGTCATACCACACACACAAACACATTTATATAAAAAAATGGATATATAGGTACATATATAATATATATATACAAAGATATATTAAACAACAATGCATACTTTTTTATAAACTTTTTATTACAAATAAAAACGTTAAAAATTTATTTCGTGCACTTTAGAGAATAAATGATGTTTTTCTTAAAGTTCATCATTCCACGTTCATTTAGGTGGATGCCGTCAGGTCCTATATTATTACCTCCTCCCACTCTGTCAAGCTTCCAGAAATGAACAATGTTAGAATGGAATTGTTTCAATGAAACATTTAGTTTATCAACTTTCCATTTCTGAACGTCTTTTCTATAAACCAGGCTTAATATGATTATTCGGCGCGGTCTGATTTTGTTCTCTAACAGTCTGAGTAAGGATTCATATCTTGCGGCCACGAGTTCCGGGGTTTCAGTTGTCAAATCATTGCCTGGTATTTAATTTTAATAACTAAAAATTAAACAAAACTGTTATTATATTAAAAGAATAATGAACCAACATTAAACTATTTATTAAACAAATGAATCAACCTCCGATGTAAAGGATTATTGTTTCAATAGGAATGGTATGCTTCCGGAAGAAGTTAATCAATCCTCCGATCCTCCCACCAGGCTTTTCTTTTAATATGACACGTTTATTACCGTGGGTAATAACGTCATTTTTCATTTAAAAAAAAAATTCCATTCTACGCACATAACTGTCGCCAAACAACGAAATAGACATTGCTCGAACAGTTTTATAAATTTAACCTTGACAGCAAGTAACAAAATGGCCAACATAGAAGTGAAAAACGTGGTTTCTTAACATGGAAATAGAAATGTAATTAAACGTGTGTAATTGAACTGAAACGTATATAATGTCAATAATTGTTATACACACAAATTGTTTAATACACATAATTACGGCAAGGAAAAACAATTATATATAATAAGAACAAAAATAGATCTAAATTCATAATTTCATAATTTGGTAACACAAAAATTATCAATAAGTGAATTTAAAATTTGTTGCGTAGAAGTTCGCTTTTATACAGAGTTCTTTTTAAGCGCTTTTTTGCTAGGCGGCTTTTTCAAAACATTTTTTGAAACTAGTTTTCTTACAATTGCAAGTTTTTATTGAATTCTTTTATTGAAAAATTCGTGAGTTACGTCCAGAAAAGTGGCATAGACAGAGAAAAGTTACTAAAGGTTTACTTTTTTATAACTAAAAAATATACGAAGCCACAAAAATAAATGTTAAACGATAACTTTATAAGTTAGCGATATTGATCTGTACTTTTCACAATTTTAGTCATCACGATCTTTTTTGCAATTTAAAATGTTTAAATTTCACTTTTTGCTGCGATTGCATTAGTATTCGTTAATTTTTAGCTAAAATAAAAAACATTTTTTTGTTTTTTTTTTGTAAATTTAAATGTTCACGCGTTAAAGAACTATAGTTCAATTACTGTGCAATGCATATTATTCATTAAATTAAACGAATCAACATTTTTATTAAAATACAGTCTAGTTTGGATGAACAAGATTGATTTGGCCAAGCTTGCAGGAGCCTAAAACAGAGAAATAATTTTACCAATCGAAAATGTAAAAAACTAGTGATAATAAAAAATTGAAATTCACAGATTGGTTTATTCTGGAAGAATAAATGCTTTTTAGGGTTAACTGAAAATGGTCCCAAAGGCAACGATGAATCTTTACAAAACCTACAGAGCATAATAACAAGTAACTACAATGCTTTAGAAAGAAAAGAGGTTAGTTGCATGATGTAAACCAACTGCACGGTGCATCTATTAAGTAGTGCAGTTGAAGTGTACCAAGGTTACCGTTGACGCAAATATAGAAATGTATGGGTAACGCGTTCAGACCAATATTTGGGGATGTGCACGAAACGGGAGATAGCTTTGTTATATATGTTATTTTTGGGAATAAAATTGTCTATTGGAATATGCAAATATTTTCCAGATGCACACATAAATGGATTTTTGGCGATTTTTTAACTTTCTCGTTACCGATGACGCAAATTTGGAAATGTAGGGTTAGCGCGTTCAATCGAATTTTTGAAAATGTGCACAAAACGGGAGAAAGTTTTGTTATATATGGTATTTTTATAAATAAAATTGTCTATCAAAAAATGCAAATATATTTCAGATGCATACATAAATAAATTTTGGCGATTTTTTAACTTTCTCCTTATCGTTGGTATCTTAATATATAGCGATTTTATGATGAAGTTTTTTTTATTGTTTTATGCAATTTTAAATTTGAATAAAGTTAAAATGTTATAAATAACAAATAAAAAACAATAATAAATCTTTTTTCATTTCATTAAACCTTTAAATATTTATTATTTAATCGGTTTTTTCATAATCCGCCTTTTACATATGCTTAATCGTCGCTGAGTTAAAACCGTCGCGAACATTACCTTCGTCCAGCCGACTAATGCTCATTAATTATTTATAACCAAACTACAACAAAACAAAACCAACGTGACTGAATTTCTATGTCACGCACACAAAGACACACACAAAGACACACACACACACACACACACACACACACACACACACACACACACACACATATATATATATATATAGTCAGAATTAGTCAAAGAAGTAGGTAGAGAGTTCAAGAGAAAAGGGCCAGAAAAAGTTTTATTTAACTTAAATATTGTATTATTTATTAAAATGTACGTTCAAGACTTGAGTAAGATAATTAAAACATTGTTAGTCAAATTTTTTAATTAAACTTTTTACAACTATATCTACCAATCTACCTACTGCTTCATTCTTAGCTATTATTAATCACTATTTATATTTATTCAATCTTTTCAGATATGATTTTATCAACCAACAGGTACTTTACTAGGACCGGTAGTTTATATAATTTTCTGCGACGAAAATTGTGAGTTGCGTTTTTTAATTCTGATTTTTTATTTTATGACAGATTTCTAGACATGTAAATATTTAAATAATAATTTAATTGATATTATATATGTTTGCTCAACCAACCCCATATGGTATCCCAATGTGGACCACTATGGGGCTGGTTGAGACAAAAAAATATGTTTTGCAAAACTCTTATATTTAATTGCATTTTTTCGTCTCAACGTACCCCACCCTTCCCTACTGTACGTAATGTTTAAATCTTTTTTAATGTGATATTCGATGGAATGAAAACGTGAGACGTGACCTTTTCAATTTCTTTGGAGTTTTGGGCATCGCTCTTTTCGGCGCTGTAGATTGTATAACCACCCCAGGTCATTGTTTTTGAAATTTGCATTTTTTCTTTTGAGTCATGCCGGGTTTTCGTTGTTTCTGTTCTCTTAGCTGTTGGTAGACATCGTGGTCTTTTCTTGATTTAGATGGAATTCTCAGATATATTTAACCCCAGAGCTGAATAAGCTCCTCTGCATTGACTTCTGCTAAGCTTTTTTCAATGATGATGTTGGATTTTGTACAGCTGTTGCAGGTTTGGTTAGTTAAATTTTTCTCTCCCAGTTTACTGTCTGTTAGTTAAAATTAAAATGCCAATTTGGTTCATTTCCAGCTCTGATCATTTTTTCTGACATATCATTCAATTTAATCTTTTCAACAATATTAATTTCGTTTATTTTGTTGCTGTTCAATTTTCTAAAATGCTTTGAATACATTCAGAGGCAGATTTAGGAAAGCCGTTATCAACAACCAAGAACTATTTTGTTATAATTTTTTGAAAATTCAGGTATATATTGTTTTATCATTTTAATACATTAAAACACAGTTTTTACACACAACAACATCGTTCTTTTTTATAGACACAAAATAGTGCGATAAGCCAGCTAATTTGGGCCACACACAACCAATTTTCAGTTTTTGTCCCTTCCCGTTAGTTGTCACTTGCTTTTGACTTAGTTTCTCTTCTATCCAATCGCATTCTATCTAATTGCTTTTGACTTAGGTTCCCTCCTGTCTAATCTAATGTTTAATCGCATTAATGTAATATTATTTACAACTAATTCGTCAACCATCCATTCTAGCTTTAGTTGACCAAAAGATTGTCTTCAAAATTCCTGCTTATGTCATTAGCTTTTTTAGTTTACATACTATTCAAATAAAAAAAATGATTTGACACCATTTATCTAATCATTCCAACTTCCAGCATTAAAGTTATCAATTCTTAACTGGACTTTTTTTTCTCACATTGCTCAATCAAAGCAATGTTTTACTTAATCGTTTCAATAAATTATTCATCATAATTATAAAAAATTTATACAACTTTCTAAACATCGGCCAAAATTTTTCATAGCGCAACTTATACTTCAACACAACGTTACCACATTACTAAAGGATTCCAGATAGTTTAGGCGTGATGGCCTAGTAGTAAAGGTCGCCCGGTCCTGTTTTGTAGTGACCAGGTTTGAATCTGAAAAAAAGGTACCCACCTATCAAATTCTTTGTGTGATGCGTCGTTTAGCACGTATCATAAACAATGTTTGAGTGTTGTTGATTCCTCTGAATTTGAAAAAGTGTTGTAGACCTTTAAACTTTTTTGTACTTCAGGCGTTAAAAACAATCCACTCACATTTAACGTCATTTAATCTCCAAATATAATTTTACATATAAAAAACAAAGCTATTTAATTTTTAGGTTGGCCACAAAACTAAAATTACACTAATTAATGTATATAATTATAATTACTATTCTTGTCTGTTTTAAACACAGAAAATATCGTGTTTTTGTCATATCTTTAAATTCTTTTTTTTATTTTTTTTTTGCAGCTTAACGGCATTTCAGCACAATGCGGCTATTTTAACGCCATTGGATTATTAGAAACTGATTATTTTGTTGTGACGTCTAGAAAACTTCAAATTCTGTTGATCAAATCTATCTCCTCTACAAATGAAATCAAGACTTCCTGACTTCTATTCTGGAAGAGCAATTCTACATTTGATGGAACCCCGAGTTTCCTTCTGATCTGATCGTATTTTTCACATTCAGTTAATATATGCTGAATAGATAGTTTTTTGTTGCAGGCTTCACAATAAGGTGGCTTTGTTTTGTTGAGGATCTAAGAATGTGTGATTGCCGAGTGTCCTATTTTTAACCTATTGATAACAGACTGAAGATGACGATTTAAATAACTATTTTTGAACTTTTTGTTATTTACTGATGGCATATTTAATTTTAAGAAATTTGATATCTTTAAATATCTTTAAATTCGCGACTTTTGCTTGGAGCTATATTTTGTTTTTGATAAACGCAGGTATATAAAGCAAACAATAACAAGGTAACAAAACTCCAAAAAGTATGAATTATAAATAGTACAATAAATAAAAAAAAATACAACAACATTCAATATACTTGAAGATTTCGTACGAGCTAAAAATGCTTAAAAATATAGAAAAAGGGTATTCCTACCTCTATAAAATAATAAATAAATTGTTTCCACTGCATTATTATCTCGAAATTTCTATATATCAGGTAAAAGTGTTTCTTAATTTAACCACGTTTAATGTGACTAATTTTTGAAGACAATACCCATTGAATTTTTTTACTGTAAATTATCTGCAAATCAATTAGTGTATTTTATACGATATGTAAATATTAAAATATTTCAATGATGGTGATTAATTATAATTAGAAAGTGTATTCAATAAATATTTTGTTGCAGAGTTCATTTAATTTAAGTTTTTTCCGTACCACGTTATTTTTCCTTTTCATAAATTATATAATATTATATCTATTGTTTCTGCCTAATTTTAGCATAACGAGCATAATTTAAGATTGGTTCAAAATAATTTTCGGTTTCGCAAACTTTTGTCCGGATGCTTTCTCAATGTGGCGATTTATTTTTCTATTGTTTTGTTGATGTCACAATAAATTTGATAATATGTAAATTTATATACACATAGATGTTTGCAATATATAAATAGCTGATGTTTCTTTTTTTCGTTGAATGAAGGCATGATCGAGAATGGCGCGATACAGACAAAGCGTAAAATTTCCACTTCAAGTGCATCAACTATCATCGAAAGAGATTTCTCACGGTTCGCTCATTCCAAACAACAGATTACGAGAGAAACCCTTTTTCGAAAATTATATAAAAACATTGGAAATAACGAGCAGACATGTTATAACTATACTTTGCGGCCTAGAGGTGATGGATTATTAGGTAGATATAGGCTAAGATTGACAAATTTGACCTCTGGGAGTTTGAAAAATTTTAGAGAAAATAATTTTTTTTCTTTAGGCCAAATTAACGTCGATGATAAAGCAATAAATTACTTGAGTTCAAATAATTTGAGTGTCCAATCGAACGTTTTTTCGATGTCCACCACAGATTATCATGACAACAGCCCAAGGACCGCTCCAGTGCAATTATCTAACTTCCGTACCACTATGTGCACAGCATGTGCCGGTCATAAAGCTAAATACGCAAACAACAAATTTGATTACAGTTTTTCAAATATAAAATCATTTTCCATCCCCAAAATATCTGTGCGGACAAGTCCATTACTAATTTCTACTTGCATGCCTGTTGGACGTCATAGCATAGAAGCCGAGAAATTTCCAACTGAAAATCATATCGAAACAAATTTAAATAATGTAAAAAAAACCGTATCTCGTTGCACAGTTCACAAAAATAATGCTGTTGGCAATGATGACAAAATGTTTTCTGAAAAATGTGAAGAAAATTCAAATCCTGTAATTATCAATAAACTAGCAAATGACGATCAATTAAAAAATTATATGAACAGCAATAATATAAAAAAAATACTTAATTCTAACATACACAACAATAAAGTTGTGGCAACAAATTTACTTGAGAAAAACACAAAGAAAAGTAAAAGCCAAAAACGTTATTTAAAAAAACAAATGAAAAAAGCTAAGACTGAACATAGAAATATTTCTAATTTTAAAGATAGAACAAAAGTTATAAAGGGAAAACGAAAAAAAACAAAATCAAGGAAAAGATTATCCGAAAGAGTTTTATCAAAATCTTCATCAAAACATTTACAAAAATTAAAAATGAATAATGATCAAAAGGGTTCCGACAAAGAAAAACGGACATATGGTCATTTAGTCAATCACGTTGGCTCAATAAGTGATTTGTTATCAAAAGATTTTCTTCAAATCCACAAACTGCTCAACGAAATTGAAAATAAACGCGAATTTAAACAAGTTAAGGTCACACAAATGCTTTCTCACGATCCAGGAAGAATGTTATTAAAAGACATGGATGATATTGATTCTCTGCTTGATGACATGTACGATTTCAGGGATCATAAATGTGCTGTATTAAATAAAATCATGACAATGCAGGCACGAAAGGATAAAGAGATGGCAAAACTGCAAACTGATTGGAACAAGGCGGCCAACAATAACAGAAATCAACACAACGACAAAGATAATTTTAGTCAAATTAATAACAATAATATTCTAGATGAAGTGGAGTGGGAATGTAGAAAAAACGCTGAGGAGCTTAATCAAGTTTTTTATTTTGTAGATAACATTAGACGAAACAAAATGTTTTTGCTCCAAATAGAGAAAAATAAAATAATGGATAAACAAACCAACAATGAAACTTACTGGTACAAAAAAACACAAAAGAACTTGGAGAAACCAGGCAAAATAAAAGAAAAATATATTACACAGTTAAGTACTAACTCCGATTTTAACAATCAAATAAATTTTAATCTAAATAAATATTCAGACGAAAAAGTTAGTGAACGAAAAGAATGTCACCATGATAAATATTCTGAGTCAAATAACCAATCCGTAAATAAAGCTCTCTATCAGCAAAATTTAAAGAATTCCTTACAAAAAGAAAAACCTGAAAGTAGTCATGAAAAGCATTTCGTAAAAATGTCTGATTTTACATGCCAGTGCAAATCAAGTGTTGATACGGGTGTCGACGAAAGCTATTTAAAACAGGCACTTGAATTTTATAATATTTGGGCGAAGCCATTAGAACTTACTGAAACATTTACTGATTGTTTTTTCGAGCGAATAACTATGATTTCTCCAAATAACAATAATTGTAACGAAATACTTCTTACTGTATCAAAAGAGAGTCTGATTAAAAATGTTGCACTCACACCGAACAGACCCACAACGCAAACGACATGTACAGCAAAAGACGAACAAAAAACAGGCGAATGTTCAACATGTAGCGAATAT
>NW_008705028.1:445288-487225 GCF_000326865.2 Helobdella robusta | reverse complement strand
ATCATGTTGCACCGTGGTTTGATGATGATTGCAAGGCTTCAAAACGGAGATCTAGAAAAAAAGAAAAAATTTTTAGAAAAAGTTGTAAATTGTCTGATAAAAATGAATGGCCCTTAAAGAAAAAACTGAAATTTATTCAAACAAACGTAAAGTATATTGGAAGAAAGTTGTCAATGAAAACAGTAAACCTCCAAAAAGGTTGTGGAGGGTGGTTAATAAAATGTTATCAGGTAAACCGAAGTTATTTCAAGACGAGATTACGAGATTCATTGAATGTATGGCGGAGGTTAATCTGTGGATGTCGAGAAATGAATTGAAGCTTAACCAGGGTAAAACAAAATTTCTTCCTATTGGTACCTGGCAGCAGTTGGCGGACTTGGATATAAATTCAGTTGTTATGAATGATAAAAAAATAGATTTCTGTAAAGCAGTGTCGAACCTAGGTTTTATAATTGATTCAAACCTAACAATGAAATCTCATTTAAAGATGATCTCTATATCATGCTTGGCACAGATTAGAAGAATGAAACGAATTCGAGAATCACTTGATAAAGACGCAATGCAGACTCTGGCGCATGCGTTGGTGCACTCACGTGTCGATTATTGCAATAGTTTATTTTATGGACTCCCGGCTAGATCCATCAAAATTCTGCAAT
Organism: Helobdella robusta; assembly: GCF_000326865.2. Lineage (NCBI taxonomy): Eukaryota > Metazoa > Annelida > Clitellata > Rhynchobdellida > Glossiphoniidae > Helobdella > Helobdella robusta. The sequence goes on along the minus strand of NW_008705028.1, from coordinate 486,569 downwards.
CGATACAAAACCGTACTGCCTGGATTGTGGCTGGATGTCGATGGTATGATCATGCCACACCGATCCTGAGTGATTTGCATTGGTTGCCCATAAATAAAAGAATTGTTTTTAAAATCTCTGTCACAGTTTTCAAATCACTAAATGGTCTGGTTCCAAAATATTTATCAGATAAACTGAAATTAAAAACGTCGATCGCGTCTGGTGTGCGTCTGAGGTCTGATGATTCGAACATTCTTGTGGTTCGTCATAGACAGCTAAAGATTGGATCGCGTGATTTTGCTGTGTCAGGCCCTGTCGGCTTGCCGTCAGCCCTCAAAATGCCTGGAATGAACATTGCTGAATTTAAAAGACAATTAAAGACATACCTTTTTTCATTATAGTTCATCTCTTTTCATTCTTGCTATTTTGTTATAAATATTAGTTATAATTTGATAGCGTTTGTGAAAACTGCTATAACGAACGCTATATTAAGTTTTCTATTAATAATAAATAATAATATATATATATATATATATATATATATATATATATATATATATATATATATATATATATATATATATATATATATATATATATTGAGACAATAAAATATAAACTATTTTGGAATGGTCAAAAGACGGCCAAAAATAGTGTTGGAATTTTTGTCAAAGAACCGCTAACCCAAGAAGTACTGGATATTAAAAGGATTATTTCACGACTCATGTGGATCATGCTTCGCCTAGAAAAGCAAACAATGCTATTTTTTCTGCATACGCACCACAAACAGGCGAATCAGAAGAGATGAAAAATAACTTCTGGGCTGCGTTCTCTGACACCATCTCAACAATACCAAAATCTGAAACAATCCTATTGGAGGCGATCTCAATGGCTACGTTGGAGAGAAAACAGATGGTTTTGACAACGTGCATGGCGGTTTTGGCTATGGAGAACGGAATGAAGATGAGAACCGCATCCTTGAGTTTGCTGAAAGTCACGGGTTTTGTTTACTGAACACATATTTTAGAAAAAAGTTGGAACATCTCATAACATAAAAAAGTGGACCATCAGCCCCACAAATTGATTTCTTTGCTGTCAAGCAAAAACACTGAAGGCTATTCAAAAACGTCAAAGTTATACCTGGCGAATCATGTGTAGCTCAACATAGACTCATTGTGGCAGACCTTGTTGTCGAACTGTCAAAACATAAGTCTAAACAAATGCCTCGGAGAATCAAAACGTGGAAGCTGAAAAGCAATATTCATCGGGAAAAATTTAAACAGATTGTCGCCACACAGTTAGACCACCAATCGCAATCTAGTACAGATTGGAGTACATACAAAACCGTTTTGATAAACGCTGCAATTACAGTTTGTGAGAAAACTGGTACAAAATGTCAGCATGAACGGGACACTTGGTGGTGGAATGAAGGTGTACAAAATGCAATAACTGAAAAGAAGGCTGCATACAAGCAATGGCAAAAATCAAAGTATGTTGATGACCATAAAATTTTCCGTGAAAAGAACATATGCAAGACGTCAAGTCGCACTGGCTTGGACAGATCAGTGTAGAGAGTAGCTCACTAAAAGCAAAGGTGAACAAATGAAATCTCTGCATCGTATAGCAAAACAAGCATAGCGTACGAAAAAAGACATAGTTGGTGCCTCATGTATCAAAAACGACAAAAATGAGATGGTTCTTGAACAAGATGGGATCAAGCTACAGTGGAGAGAATACTTCAACCGTCTGTTAAATGAAACAAATCCCATCAATGTCAACTTTGACGCTCCACCCATCGAAGGTCCGAATCCAGACATCACTGTAGAAGAGCTTACAGAAGCTCTGAAAGCTATGAAGGATGGAAAGGCAGCAGGACCCTCTGGACTCACAAATGACATTATCAAAGCATCTGGTACTGCAGGTATTCAAACGTTACTACAACTTTGCCGTGAAATCTGGAGAAGTTGCTCAATGCCGACTGAATGGAACTATAGCATGACAGTTCTGCTATACAAAGGTAAAAGAGATCCATTGAACTGTTCATCATATCGGGGTTTATGTCTGTTAGAACACTCCCTGAAAATTGTTGAGAAAATCATTGAGAGAAGATTAACGTCGTGCATCACAATCGGAAATTATCAATTTGGTTTCCTAGCAGGGAAATCAACAGCAATTCACATCTTTCGGCAACTGCAAGAGAAGTACCTCGCAAAGCATCAACAACTATCACACATTTTTGTTGACCTTGAAAAAGCATTTGATCAAGTTCCCCGTGAAGCAATCAGGTGGAGTCTACGTCGACAACTCATTCCAGAATATCTTGTTCGACTTGTGATGGAAATGTATACGAATACTAAGACTTTCGTCAGCAAAACGGTTGGAAACATAGATGCATTTGACATCGGCGTTGGAGTTCACCAAGGCTCGATTCTCAGTCCACTGTTATTTATAACTGTGATGGAAGAATTCACAAAACCGATACGCACTGGTGACATTTGTAATCTAAAATATGCTGATGATATAGTTTTAACAGCCAAGTCTGAGCAGAATTCAGCACAGATGTTTGAAGATTGGACCATCAGACTAGCCGATCATGGATTCAAAGTCAACATCAGCAAAACCAAAGCAATGAACACTGGTGAACCCATCCAATCCACAGCTACTGGACAATGGCCATGGTCAGTTTGTAAAGCTGGTGTAGGTAACAATTCAATCAAGTGTCAGCAGTGTAACAAGTGGTGTCACAAACGTTGTTCAAAAATAATTTGTACTTTATATAAAGTGTCCAATTTCGTTTGTCCTGCTTGCACAATCCACAGCAACAAATTCAAAAGAGCAATGTTTTTGAAGCCATTAAGGTAGAGAAAGTCACATCGTTTCAATATCTAGGGGATGTTTTGGATTGTATTGGAACAGCTGAAGCTGCCGTTCGAGCACGTATACGTGCAGCCTGGAATAAATGGCATCTCCTTGCCTCTATATTGATGCGGCGTGACATCCCACTACCACTACAATCAAGACTTTATAAATCTGTGATACATCCGGTGTTGTTATATGGTGCAGAAACATGGCCAATGACAACCAAACTGGAACAACTTCAACGAACATGCTCCGATGGATGCAAAGAATTAGTCTGAAAGACCACATCAAATCTACCGAAATCCTGCGTCGTGTTGGTTTAGATGATATAAAGAACAAATGCCAGCAACAACGTCTGCGGTGATTTGGTCAAGTCAAACGAAAAGGAAACAGTGCCATAACTTCTCTTGCAGATGTTGAAGTACCTGGCACACGTCCCAAAGGCCGTCCAAAGAAGTCCTGGTCGCAAACAATCGAGCAAGACAAGAAAGCTCTAAATTTAAATGAAATGGATACAACTGATCGTCTAATTTGGCGCAAAAAATTGATGGCAAAGAAAACAACGTCCTACCTCGGGGAACTGGGTCTCTGGACGCAAAACGAAGATTGATTGATTGATTTGATTTAGACAGTCAGAAATGCAATTATTGATGAAAATAACAGCATGTTCGGCGTTAGTTAACTTCCAATTTAACTCTTCGATTTTTCCAACGGTTGATCGTAAATCATTTTCAAGTTTCTTTAGTTCAAAACCAAAATTTTTGTTTATTTTATGCTTGATAGAACAGAAAAGCTTTTTTCCGTATTCCTATACCATCTTCGGCGTTCAAATTGATATGTTGTTGTGGTGCCCAGATATTTTTATACTGTGCCTATTTAAATACAAACAAACAAGAAACCAATAAATAGGCACAGTATAAAAATATTTGAGCATCTGGGCACAACCACAACATATCAATTAGAACACCGAAGATGGCATAGAAATACTGAAAAAATGACGCTGCGATATGACACATTTACAAGTAAATCGGTAGCTATATAAACAACGCAGAAACGAGATTCAGGAACAGAGTGAAAACAACGAGGAAGAAGACGGAACACAGGGAACTAGAAGTGAGATTCGATGCGATGTCGTAAATGTAGCTATATGGATTAATTTATTATTTCTATTACTGCTGGTATTAAATAAACGTTCATCTTAGTTTGCGTTTAAAGTTGTTGTGTTCATCTATTGAAAATCTTGAACCTACGGATAAACGAACTCTTGACTATCTTTGGAAGCTACAACACTGTGTTGGAGATATAGCGAGTATTGAAGCTATAACATCGGTGTTAGTAGTTACGAGGTCGAGGAGGTTACAACACTTGTGTTAGAAGTGGGATCATCACTGGTGACAGAAGTAAGATTTTGATAGCTATAAACTCACTGCAGTAAAGAACGCCAGGGCTAGGAGAACTCATTGTAATTAGTCCGGTGAGAGATGCTTAATTATTGACGATTGGCTGTATTCCGTGATTTACCTGTCGATTAGTTATTGTGCTGTATTCTAACGATTTTAACGACTAAATAAACGAGAGATTGATCACAGCAATACACACAAGTGATTGCCAACACCGTTTTCTTTCTCATGAAGTTCATCTGAAATAAGTCTGTTAAGGAGTCAAGAATCCACGTAGAGAAAAATAACCATACCCTACAAGTTCAAGGGGTCAGTTATAACAATATATAAAGGAACGAGGTTTTTATTGATTCTTTGATACAAATGTCATTAAACATAATTGCTACGTTTGTTAACATATTAGTAAGTAGCTCAACATGACAAAGCTGTTGTAATTTATATTTTCTAGTAATTAGTATTTAAGCAAATACTTAAGCAAATCACGTTGTTTGTTTCTTATACGTATGCTATGGTGATGGAGCTAAGCTAATGTAAAATAATGATACCAGGAACAAGTGCTAGAGATTTTCAATTTGCATTGATCTACATTATAGTGGCATTTGAGTGAACCATCCAAAATGAAAATTAATAAAAACCTCAGCAAACACAGAGAAATATCCATCAGCTTGATCCTGACCGATGATGACAGCATGTCTCTTGGTTAGACCTGACATAACAGATCCTTGGAATTCTGACGGTGCAGTAACTTCCACATTCATCACGGGCTCCAATATGTTCCATTCCCCGTATTCAATGGCTGAAAAGCATGTGTGTGCGTGCGTGCGTGTGTGTTGTGTGTATAACAAATTACAACTTTTTATTAAAAAAAATTAGGAAATTAAAATTAATAAATAATACTATAGCGATAGAATTTAATGAAAATTATGAATATATATATATATATATATATATATATATATATATATATATATATATATATATATATATTGGTAATAGACCATAATTTTTACAATATTCTATAAATTCTACCAAATATTTTTGGCGTTAATATGTTTGTAGTTCGAATTTTCTCACTAAAGTTTTTTAGTGAACGTTAGTTTAGTAAAATTAAAAATAAACTTATTTTCCGAATTCATGCTGATTCATGCTGAATCAATGATTCATGCGGTTAAGTTTATATAGCACTGATGATGATTCATTCGGAATCGAAATATGGCCTTATTTGCAGCATGAATTCAGAAAATAAGTTTATTTTGAATTTTAATAAACTAAAAGTTCACCAAAAAACTTTAGTGAGAGAAAAAAAAATATATATATATATAATATATATAATTAGGGTTGAGACTGTCGTTAATATAATTAATAGAAAATATTACTGCATTTTCAGCTTTGATTAGTTTTTAATTCATTTTCATACTGTATTTTTATCATTGAAACTTATTTATAATTAATAAGAAATATCACTGCGTTTAGCAAATAAAATAAAGAAACGAATTCAACAAACAGGAAACACTGCATAATTAATTCCCACAATACAATACAAGAAAGACAATACAATACACAACTGAAAAACTTGAATCACATATGCTTCCACAATTATAAAGCCGATGAAAAAAGAATCTAATTAATCAGATTAATTATTAGTTGAAAAATAATATTCTGAATAGATTGTAATTTGAAAAAAATCCAAACTTGAACAGATTAGCACAAACTCGACACACTAAAAGGAAATACAATAAAAGAAATAGTTGTCTATATCTAAATGAAGCCGATATCAAAGCCTGTCACGCATTTACTGACTGATTTCATCTAGCTAATTAACGAACCTTGCTTAATAGCTCCTTCAGCAGCCAGTTGAAAAGAAAATTCACATGAATCAACAGCGTGGCTGGCACCTGTGGTTAGTTCATTTTGTTTGTTCTTTGACATTTATTAGTTCGCAATATAACTCATAAATATACCATCCAAGAGAACAAATTTGAGACCGGATATTTTGTGACCTGTCAGCGCCCCCTTTTCACACGTTTGTCGAAAACCCTAAAAGTACGTCATGAAATATTTCTATAAATCAACGCAATAATGCAACTCATTTTTAACAAAAACTTTTTTATACATTAGAGCCCTGGCAAAAACAATTTGTTCGGCATTTAGTCGCAATTAAACTTCTTTGCAACATCCACATCACATACACATTTACATGTAGCCGCAATTTGCTAATTAATTCGCTGATTGATTTCTCAAGAACACTCAAATCATGTGAACAAGAATTGAAAAAGCAACGTTTCAAGAAACCCACATTTTGAAAAAATAATAACGTAAAAAATTTAATAGAATAAAAAAATCTGTATTGAAACCTTCTCAATTGCAGGTATGAAGTGTTTCGGTATGTTGGTTCCAGTGGTCTTGTCAACAAATTCCAACGAAGTGAACTGATCTGGAGGGAGAGGCTGCAATTGTTCACACGTTACTTTTTAATTCCATTATTCATCGTCATTATCTACTCACTTATTAATCCAAGTACCCATCATCATCAACTCATTCATTACATTATTCATCATCAATAACTCAATAAAGCAATTGATACAAATAAACAACTAACCAACCTCAATAAAACCAATGACCTTTCCGAATTGACCTTGACCTCCAGACTGTCTCTTGTGAGTATAATCAAATCTGAAAATAAATATAACAAGATGATCAGCAATTACCAAATTTAACAATCTTTTACTATCACTGCAGTTTTAGATTTTAAATGAAGCATTTATATAATTCACGGAGCATTTATTTTAAAAATTATTTGACCCAAAAATCACCACTTGAAGAACTTTGAACGGCATAATGGCTCAATGATTGCAGTCAGAGTGTCAAAGTCGGAGTTAAAATATTTTTGGCAGTCTTACAAAAAAAATTTAAAATTTCATTTTACGAATGTTGTGAATTAGATGTTTCATGATCGTGTATTTTATAAATAGTTCGCTATTATCTATAACAGTGATTCAGATGCTATCAAAAAGTTCTTTGCAACAAATTTCATTTTTAAATGAGAAGCGTAACTTTAGACCAATTGGTATGAGAGTTTTTCAACTGTTAAACGAAAAAGCTAATACCAAATTTTCAAAAACATTTTTTTTATAAATTTCATAAAAAAATTGTTTATAAATAAAAACTTTAAGAACTTATATCAGAAATTTTAAAATTTCAATATTTCGTTCAATTTTCAATGTATGAGAAATAATTAAAACTTGTAACTTCACGATCTTGTAATTTCGAATTTTAAGTCTAACGAAAAACAATGTATGGCTTTTTAATATTTTCAAAATATGGTACTTTGATTTCACCAAGACATCAATTTTACAAAAAACAACCTTCAACAAGTTATGCTTATCACAGTTACGTTATGAAGAAACAACTTAAGATGTGACAATGTGTCGCATTTTAATGTCGCCATTGGGCCATTACATTGGTGTCCGATAACACTGTTACTTTTATTTAACCTTTTCAACTAGAACTTAACACTTTTCATACAATTTTCTATTTCTATTTTTTTCCATTACTATTTCTATTACACCGAATGTCACAAAAATATATCACAACAGGTATGTAATCACAGCATCGTGCATTAATCCCATCTATAATGCGAAAAAAGGTTGATTTTGAAAATGTAGAATTCAATTTATAAATCTAGCGGATGAGGCATTTGTTGGGTAATGGTTCTAAAGGTTAGCAATTCAAATTCAGGACCATTATAAAGCAAACGATAAGATTTCAACTGACGGTTCGAAACATCATCAAATGTTTGTGGCAAACAAATAAAGTAGTAACATGCATGAAACTAACTCGATTTGTTTTGTTAGGGACTCTCTGAAAGCCACTTTTGGTTTGCCCAACACGCACTTGGTATTATACTCTCGTTCGAGTCTCTATAAACCGTTTTAAAACGACTAAGTAATTAAAAGAATATAACAAATCAGTTCAAAAAATTATTTTGAAAATAATCGCAAATTATCATCGCACAGCAATGGATTCAACAAACTTGGGAATAGATTTCTAGATGCAACTCTCCCATACCGGACACAATAGTTTCCTTGCTTTCATTATCAAAGTAAACTCGAAATGTTGGGTCTTCTCTGGTGAATCGATTGATCCCCTTTGAAAAATTGTCCTGTCCTGATTTGTCGGCTGGTTTAATTGACATTGAGATGACCGGCTCAGGAACGAATATAGTCTCCTGCGAGATAATTAACAATACAATTAATATATAAAAATTTACAGTCGTGACATCAAGACATTGAACATTAGTCATTCGATCGACTTCTATCGTGGCCTGAGGTAATCAACGTTAATTAGATTAGGCTACGTTTTTAACAGTGGTGTGAAACATTTTGGCAGCACAGGAAAATAACGAAAAAAATTTCAAAAAACAAAACAAAAATAGCCAAAGGCTTTAAAATCGGCAGCATTGTTGTGGTTCAATACAAAAGAGAACTAACCATAGACAGGTTGAGGTTACCTCTTGAAACAAATGTGTCTCCACTGGCGCAATCAATGCCAAAAAGAGCGCAGATGTCTCCGGCATAGACTTCCTGTACGTCCTGTGGCGATGCACGCATCATTTCAATGCATTATCCATTTATCGTACGCCGAAAGAAAAATTAAATAATAAACATAGGCATCATGAGCACCACTACATAAATAATCATCACCGTCGCCATTACATACGTCTGCTATCAATCACAGCTATCACGCTGATTTTCATGCAATGACAAATACTCATTACAGACATGGTTAGTTAAGTTTGAAACTGAAAAGCTGGAAAAACTCATGGATCGCATTTAAATTTATTTATTATAATTCGCTTTTTAATATTTTTAAATTTTTTTAGAGGTATCATCAACACACAGTGCATGTGAAAACAGGCGAGACCACGCATCACACACGTTGCACGTGATAGGCGGGCATTTCTCTGCAGATGAATCCGGCCACTGTAATAGCGTTACGCCATTGCGCCGCCAAGCATACGTGACAGTTTATTAGGATAAACGGAAAATGTTTTTGTTTTCTCTGGCTAATATCATTTGATAAATCTTATGCATAAACTCATCTGCTTCAAGCCGGTTACGTGAGACGTTACGATGTTTCGGTCCTTAGCAATCGACGGAAAAGTTCAGCCCAGCGCAATGAAAACGATTCATTTATAAGGCAGCTCTAACGTTGATCTTTATTCAAAAAAACAACGCTTCATGGTTGATGAAGCTAGGAAGGAATTCTTAATTAAGAATTATTTTCAAATTAAAAAATAGAAATAAGAAAACATGGAATGCTATGCTTCATCGATTTGCGTAGGCACATGAATCTGCGTGGAAAAGATGGAGCATGGATCACCCAATGTTGACGAGTATAAGGGTATCTACCTTAGGAACTCCAGGTCATGATTTTCTATCAGAGTTTATTCCTTTAGCCTTTAGGTGAGTCACCATAAAATGGTTGAGAGCTCTAAGCTACTGGGTCTGAAACGCCAATAGACCACCTTCGTCTCTTCTCCTGCTAGTAAAAACAGCTTCGCCGGGCATAGAACTAAGCCACACAACAAAGCCAGAAGCTGGAATTGGTCGTCAAAGGATATCTGAGACGCCGCCATCGATAGCACCTTATAGGTTGCAGGAGCTTATTTCTACAGCCATTCCCGGCATTAACGACTTATGAAGCCGGATAAAAACTAATAATAATTTGAAAATTTATCCATTTATGTTTTTTTTATTTCATATCCATGTGTATAACCATTAAAAACAAACTTCACAAAATCAGCTCATCGGTAGCACCTTATAGGTTGCAGGAGCTTATTTCTACAGCCATTCCCGGCATTAACGACCTATGAAGCCGGATAAAAACTAATAATAATTTGAAAATTTATCCATTTATGTTTTTTTTATTTCATATCCATGTGTATAACCATTAAAAACAAACTTCACAAAATCAGCTCTAAATCTTAAATATTTTTAAAAAAGATCACCATTTACAAATACATTATCACAGCAAACATCTCGTGCCCCTTCATTACAATCCATCGTCGTCTTGACCGGCAGAAGCGTAATAACATTCTTTCCAAGCCGACATCTCACCTCCATTTGATCCGCATGCATTCTGACCACCCTGGGAATTCTGATCTTCTTCTGGGTCCTGGTGTTGTAGATGATGTCTCCCTTCTTCAAACAGCCCTGATACACGCGCATGTACGTCAACTGTCCAAACTTGCCTGCCTGTCATCGACAAGATTTTACTTTTTAAGTAACATTACCTTAGTCATCATCAAGAACAAAATTCATCAAAATGCTTCTTGTAACTTATTGTGAGTCAACATAACTTATTTTTCTGTAAATAGCATCATTGCAAAGCTGCTGGAAAAAACTTTTCTATCGAATACTTGTGGGCACACTATTTAAAATTAGAGTATTATTACAAATGATTTAAATACAATTCGCCAAAAGATGGTCAGCCAGAGAATAGGTGCAAGAGAGCAAAACATATAAATTCTTAACAATATAATTCATACCTCTCAACTCAATTCAATTTTATTTGCATCGTGAATCATTTTTCTTTTTAAACGCATTCAATTTCCCAATCACACATTACAAATAATAATAATAATAATAATAATAATAATAATAATAATAATAATAAGATGAAAGGAGAAGGACAAACCTCTAATTTGAATGCAAGTGCAATGAAGGGATTGCTGCTGTCCCTTGCTGGATTTAAAAGTACTTTCACCTCTTCCGAACTGCAACATTAGTAATTATGACAACGATAACTATTGAAAAACAACGACAGTATTAATAATGGCAACAACCATAACAAAGATGAAAATATCAGTGAGGATAACGAAGAAAACAACATCAGTAAGAATAACAATAGTATCGACATTACTAATGATAACCGATGCAGAAATCACATACTGAAACGCAATTTAACTAATGTACCCAGTTTCATTGAGGGCAAAGTTGTCAACTTCGGCAGGATTTGGCAGATAGTCCACAACAGCATCCAACAGAGTTTGAACTCCCTTGTTCTTCAAGGCTGTTCCCATAAGAACTGGAGTGAATGTTCTTTTCATGCAGGTCCGCCTGATTGCTGCCTTGTTTAAAGGAGATAATAATTGAGCAAGTTATAATGAAGTTATTGTATAAGTAATACTCACCGCTCACGAGCGCCGAGTTACTCATAAATATTCATCGATTATAACTATTTTACATGCAAAACGCCTACTTTAATATCATCAATGCTTGGTTTCTTTTCTTCTAAAAACATCTCCCCAAGAATTTCATCAGCATTAGAAACACATTCTGAATTTTAAAAAATCAATAATATCATTATCATCATCATCATCAATCCTACAAATTAATTCTGGTGTAGTTCAAGGATCTGTACTTAGACTTTCAAACTCTCTAAACTTATCGTAGCTCTTCATTTAAAATAGTCGCAAGAAAATAGCATAACCTCCAGAGCACCCATCAATCACTCGCACGAATCAATTAAAAATATTACACATTCACCTCCACACTTAATGTAGCCCCTCATATCAATCACATCATCACAAAAAAACTTCAGACATTTCACGCACTCAAAACACTCGGCTCCCATGGTCTCAGAGGCATCAAATTATTTGACATCACTAAATCAATCATCATCTCACGCATCAAATATGCAGCTCCTCCTGGTCGGGCAATAATTATTTAACTACTACAGTTTCTATCAAAAAATTAATTCGCTACAATAATTATTCGTTATTCGTTCAATTTTGTTTATTCTTCTCTCCTAATGAACACATAATTTATTTATTTACTCGTTAAATAATTAATTAATTTGTTCGTTTGTTTCTAAAATCATTATTTTATTTTCCATGCTTAAACCTTCTTACTCCGTTATCAATTTTTCCTATTTTAGAATATTATCTTGCACGTTGCAGCAGATTTTGATTTGCAACAGACTTTCAGATTTTGATTTTTTTACATAATAATAAAAAAATCATCTTAATCTGAAAACTCTTTAAGAACATACAGATTGCAACAAATCCGTCTGGCAATAAATATTAAAAACTAATAAACATTGTGCATATTTATAAAAATGTATTAAAATCTGCTGTTCTGTGGAGATCTTTTAAAATTTAATCGTACAAAAACTTCAAACAATCATAAAAACAGTGCTACAGTATATCAGTGATATCCAATCAATCATACATATAGCACGGTCCCAACAAAAAACAAACAAACCAGAAAACAAATTAACTAACTAATTAACAAACCGGAAAATCAACAAACCAGCCAATCAACAAACCAGCCAATCAACCAATTAACAAACCAACCAATCAACTCTTGTCTTCTTTCCTCCGCTTCTTTCAGCATCTCACCTGGAATGGCTTCTTCTACTAATTTTAGCCTTTATATATATTAACAAAAATAATTTGAACAGAAAAAAGAAAAGTGAAGAAAAATATAACAGAAATAAATGAAACAAAGTTGTAACTTGAAAAACATTACTACCACCACAGACACAAACCCTTGTGGTTCTTCAAAGTAGATGGCTTTCATGTGCAGAAGGTCAACTAGACCTTTTTGCTGAGATTCCAGTCCAATGGGCAGCTGAAGGAAGGCCGCGTTGTGATTCAATTTTGATCTGAAGTTTTAGTTTCAATCACACGTCATCAGTCGCAATCACACATCATCAGTTGTAATCACACGTCATCAGTCGCAACCACACGTCATCAGTCGCAACCACATGTCATCAGTTTCAATAACTACACATTAAAGGTCTTAAGCAGAATTTTGATTGTTCAATTATTCCAAGTAAAACAATTAATTCAGTTTCAAACAGCATCAAAATTTTTCCACATTCAATTAGTTCACAGTCGGTGCACACGCAAAATATTGTATGCATGCTGTAGAATGTTTCTGACACAGAATATAAAAGAGACGAAACGAGAAAGGAAGCATGCACCAAACATGAAGGCTCAGAGGGACCACAACACGCACGAACATCGTATAAGAAAACGTGCTAAACGACGCATCAGACACGAAGCATGTAGTAGGCGGGGAACTTTTTGTCATACAATCGAATCGAACTGCACGCTCAAGGCAAACTTAACCACTGGGCCATCACGCCGTCCATCGAGGAAACAAAAAAAACATGTTATCACTGGACTATAAAAAATTCCATATAATATTAATATGGAGTAACGTTACTATCACCAACAGACCTCAACTGTGCAAGAACTCTTTTTGGATTGGAGTTGGTTCTGTCAAGTTTATTGATGAAAGCCAAACAAGGAACATTGTACCTAGCCATCTGTCTGTTAACAGTAAATGTCTGACTTTGAACTCCACCGACAGCACAGAGAACGAGAACAGCACCATCAAGCACCCTCAATGCTCTTTCTACCTCTACCGTGAAATCAACGTGGCCTGTACGTCAGTTAGCAGAAATTTTAAAATCGATGTTGTACAATAATTTCAATGATATAAAAATGTTGTATCAATTAAAAATAAGCTAAATAATTGTATTATATTTATTCTTCACTAATGTGTTAATTGCGCTAATTTTATAGAGCCTTGTCACTACCACACATCATGAAAAAACTGTTTTATTTGAAATATTTATACAGCCATCAGTCCTCATTTAAGAGTGCATCTCAGCAAACTAGCCCACTCTGAATCAACCATAAAAACAACTGTTGGTTGGTCACCTCCATTATTTCCCTAAACTGTTTCCCTAATTCTTTCTACCTAACGCCTATTCTATCTATATTTGACATGCGTATCTAGTCTTTGAGTTTTATACAGAGAGTATTGGAACCATGCCATCGCATAAAAGCAGCGCGAGACATGACGCCACTACCGGACTTGGTGACCAAATGAAAATATGTGGATAAATACAAATTACATGAACGTTATTCAGAACCTGGTGTATCAATAATATTGATGTTATAATTTTTCCACTCTGTGTACGTGGCAGCAGACTGAATGGTAATGCCTCTCTGCCTCTCCAATTCCATAAAATCCATTGTAGCTCCAACTCCATCTTTCCCTTTCACCTTAAATCAAGTATGTTATATTCTATTAACTTTTGTTTTAAATCACAGAAGAAAATTTGAAAAAGTTTGTAAGTATATATGAAAATAAAAATATAATTTACACTGTTTTGAACAACATTGTGCTGTTTTAAACAACACTGACAGAATAAAAATATTTGAAGCAAAGTACGACATTTGATATAATTCTCCATCTTTTCCTTCATCCAACTATGCTAACCATCATCCATTCACTCATGCATTCATTCATCTTTATTATTATTATTATTATTATTCAGTTCTTTTTCAAGTTTATCAAAAAACGATTATTCATGCATTAATGCATCAATTTTTTTATTCAATTTTATACAGAGAATTCAGAAAATTTGAGTGCGCACTGCAGCGATACAAAAAATTTTGGTAATCGAGATCAGTATGAGAACTGCATAAAATTGAGAAACCAAAACAACAATGATAAAGATTATTTTAATAATGAAAAAACAAGCAAACTTCGTGCATCTCATCAACTCGACCACTGTAGAAAAGTATTCGTTCGGTTAATGTTGTTTTACCTGAATCAATATGTGCTGATATTCCAATGTTACGGATCTTTTCAACTGGCTTGAATTCCTGTGTTAAAAATAACTTTTCTTACCAAAAAATTAGCTAAGAAGCATCATGGAAGTTTTAGGTTAACCTCTTTTTTTCAATGCAAAACTCAGAGATACCAACAACAAACAGCATACATCAATGCACGTGAAGCAATGCATTATAAAAGATGCTTATACGATAAATATTTTTGAATTAAAAACTGGCCAGGGCAACGCAGGACCAGACACCTTCAACCATCTCATTGCAAAGTACAAAAATTAGTATGCAACTAAATTACTGCGTCAGTAAATTAAATTACCATAAATCTTTTCTATTTTATTTGAAGGATGACCAAAAAAAAGATAAACTTGTGGATAGGCCACTCTTAACTAAAAAAAATTCAAACTATTAATGTGACAGAAATGTCAGATAAATACATACACACAAACTCACGCTCCCACACACACACACACACAAACACACACATACACACACACAAACATACTTCATATTATTATTCATATCATAATACTGTTATAGTTCCTATATCAAACGGTAACAATATAGTTCAAACTGAGACTGAAAATTCGCTCACTAAAAACATGTATATATGCCTCTTCATACTTAAAAGCAGCATCGGAGTGGGTAGAAAATTTTTTGCCTGAGTTGGGATTTTGTGAGGGACCAAAGTCGGAGTCGGATATTCTTCATCCAACTTCGACTCTGGAAATTGTTATGAATTTAATATTGAAAATAAATTTAAATAGTGTAAATAAAATCACATAATTTTCTTTCAGAATGTCTTGAAACATAAATGTAAAATTATTTTAGTGAGAAAAGCAATTACATTAACTGGTTTTATGTTTTTTTAAAGTATTTTTCATTTGGAAGTGTATATTCAAGTAAAATTACAATTTATAAACTGAAAAATTTTTTGTGAGTCGGAACCCAAAGTCGGAAATTTTAAGGCCGTAGTCAGATATTTTTCATTAGACCCAGACACTCTGGATAAATACAATAAATTCAGAGATTGAAAGGTATATACAAGTACTTTTTTTAAATTACATTTTTTGAAGAAAGGTGCAATAAATCTGGATGCAAGTTATCCACGAAAAAATGTTATATGTAAGAATTTATAGCTAAATGCCTGAAATAAAAAAAAAACAACAACAACAAGCTTAAACAATAAATAAAATTTAAAAAAAAACACTTTTAAAAACAAACATTACTGGAAAATTCAACTTACTGTTAATGATACCTTCTTTGAATAAAATGAACATGTTTCATGTGGCAGCTATGTAAAACAAAAATAAATATTAAAAACTCAGAAAAAAGCCAATAAACCCATTTAAATTTTAACAATAATTAAACAAAAAGTCTTGATTTTCATTTAAATTTGTAGACGCTAACAATGTCTAAATCCTGTCTGTGCAGAACTTTAACTTTACGGACCTTAAAAGCAACCAACATAATAAAGAATGGAACGGATCAATATTAAAGCTACAAAAGATGCCTTCTAGAATTATACAAATTTAAGGTGGATTCAGATTTACATTCTACAACATTCATACAACATTCTACCAACTTCATATAACATATTTTTTTTGAGCATATTCCATTGTGTTTACAAATTTAAATAAAAAATTTTACCAAAACTTCTCAGGAACATTCAACTTCAAAATAAGAAGAGGAAACTAAAACTAAAATAGTAAAGAAACTGTTCTACCATAGGGGTGCAACTAATTTTTTAAATTCCATGATCAGAGACATTTCCTAATAATGCTAGAGCTTGAACTTAACCATTGACTGAAAAAAAAAAACTAAGCACTGGCCTTATATAATTGCATTATAACTTCTCTGACTAATTATGGTTAATTTCTAGAAGGAGCTTATGATTTCTAATACAACGGCACCAAGATTTATAATGATATATTACTTGACTAGTAAATAAAAGTAGCCTTTGTATCTCCAATAAAAAGATAGAGATAAAAAGATAAAGATAGCATTTACCAATAGCAGGAAAAAAATTGATTTCACCTTCGATATCAGACATGTATCTTAAAGATTTCCGATATGAAACAACCAATTATGAACATTACAAAAAAAAGATTCCAGGACCTAAACATGTTTGCTGAGTTAACTTCAGAGACATTGAAGGCATGAGACATCTTATCCTCCTTTGGCATGTGAAGTAGACACTATAAAACCAACTATTAGAGAACACACAGATTAAAAATACGGCAAGAGAAGGAACTGACCAAAACTTAGGAAAATCTGAAAATTACACAAACTCTATAGTACAAACGTGGAAACGTATAAGTTCAAACGTGGAAAAACTTTAGGAGTGGACATTCTCCCTCAAATAACATTTGTGAAAGAGGAAATATATATATCATCATGATCATGTACATTTATAAGCACTCTACGCAGGACTACCCAGTGTTAGTTCCAGGGTTTGCTATTGAAAACTCTGGTTTGGCCTTGTCGCATACATTTAACCGTCTTTTCCATTCTTCTCTATTCTGGGTCAGTTTCGGTTTCTGGCCCAATGCCCTCATGTCTTTTGAAAACACTTCTTCCCAGGTGAGCTTGGTTATACCACTTTTCCTTAAACTGCCAAATATAATAGTTCTACATTTTCCTACCTAATACTCATTCATTTGCTTTCCTCTCTACAAAGCCAAACCATCACAGTCTATTACATCTAATTACATCTGACAACTCCTCTATCCCTAAACCTTCATTACTTAAACCATTCACCAAGGATACTCACATTATCCTTCTCCACATCTGCATTTCTGTTCTCTCCAGCCTTCTCAAGTTTTTAGCCATCATAGGCCAAGTTTTGAACATTATACAATAGGCTACTTCTTACACATGCTTTATATACCTTAGCCTTCAGGCCCAATGGTATTCCCCTAAAACAGAATTTTTTTGATTTTTTCCATCCTACTTTTATTCTATTTTCGACCGCTCTATCTAGTCCACCTTCCGCACTTAGTATATCACCTAGATAACAAAAGAACTCAACTCTTTCAAATACCAAATTTTCCAGCTGCCCAGTTTCACCATTTCGCTTAGTAGTGTTATTATTTGTTTTAGTTGAGGTCTCCTTTCAAACCACAGCATCTTTTGTGTGTCCATTTATCACATTTTACACATAGTATTGAATTTAATCTTACTCCTTTATCCCAAACAGCACAGGAGAATTTACCACATTCAACAGTATCTGAATTCTCTCCATTCCACACAATTTACCAACATTTACTTTTACACCCTTTCTGTCCATGGATATTTTCCAAACTGAAAGCTTTTTTTTCAGTTACTTCTCAATTTCTGCTATAAGAACCAGGTCATCGGCATACAAAGTCTACCGTGGCAATCCACTTCTGATCTCCCTACTAATCATTTCTAATACTATAATAAAAAGTAGAGGACTTAGCGCTGAACCCTGATGTAAACCCACCTGAACAAACGACTTGCCTACACCATGGTAGATCCTCATCGCCGTCTTGACTCTTATACATACACATCACTGTGTCTACCAACCATTCTTTTACCTTGCCTTTCCTAAGTACCGATCTAATCACTTCTCTTGGTACCTTATCCTAATCTTTTTCCAGATCTATAAAAGCATAATAAAAAGTTTTCTTCTTAGCTCTGAACTTTTCTTGATTTTGTCTAACAATAAAAATTGCATCAATAGTATTTTTTCTTGGAGATAAACCAAACTACATTTCGTCAATACTAATCTGGTCCTTAATTCTTCACTCCAAAATTATTTCAATCACCTTCATAGTATGTTCCAATAGCTTGACTGCTCTATAATCTGAGATCTTTTAAAAGGGCGCTTACAAGCACACCAATAATAATAATAATATCAACAGTTTATGATACCCTTAACTATGTATATTGGAAGAATTATACTTTTCTTCCAATCTTTTAGGATTTCATTTTCCTTAATTATTATATTGAACAAATCTGTTAGTCTCTCAATTTCCCAATCACCTGTTGCCTTAAATATGTCTGTTACTAGTCTTCATTTTTCTTAGTGCCCACTCAACCTCCATCTTTATATACCCAACCTCTGCTACATTTATATCTGTCCCAATATCCCCATCCCAATCATTTTCTTCATTTAATAGTTTTTCAACATCCAGTCTCTTCCTATTAACATTTAGGTTTTGTTGAAAGTCCTTTGCTAACCAACTCCACACACCTACAAAAATCGATAATTAATTTAAATTTAGCATTGCTTGCTATTGCAAGTTTAAAGTTTAGATGTCCATATTCTTACTATTATTTAAAAAAAATTATGAACACACACGGTTACTAAATATTTATTATGGGAATGTGTCATAGTAGATAATTGTCACTAACTGCAAACATAAAATTAGTGAGCATGTTAGTTTTCTCTAAACTTGTTTTAGAAGATGAATTCATGCATACAAAATAGAAACAGTTCCCTTGATGTTCCATACCATAGACAAATCTATCTCTAGCCTGGCTCCAAACATTCTTAATATCTTGAGATTTTCAAAACTTAAGTCGTGTATCTGTCTGCATATCATAGCTGAATATATATATATATATATATATATATAAACTTAGTTACAAACTCAATAATGAGGAGAATATGGTGATATTTCTTAATAACTGAATATACAAGTCTAAACATATATATAAATAAATAAATAAATATATATATATATATATATATATATATATATATATATATTGGATTAAGACTGTCAGGTGAGATATTATTACTACAACATCCCACCTTGTGTGCTGCTGAACAATGTGTTAACCTGGCAAGATATGATACACAATTAGTAGTTCAAGTGTTAAAAGCTTTCTGATCAGGGACTTCCACAAGAGAACACTTACCTTGGGTTACTCTCTAAACTAACCCAGATACTCTCTCATCAACAAAAAATAAATAAATAATAAAATAAATAACAAATCAAAAACATAGATATGTTAACAAACAGTTAAATCAAAAGGGTAATTAATTTAATTTTTAATTAATACTCATAAAATAAAACAAGTCATAATCATAATGTAAACGTAAATCTCAACAAAAATACCATTTGCAATAAAAATTTTACTTATATCCACTAAGTAGAAATTTACAAATTGCCAAAAAATTTTTTTAGTAAAACTAGAAATTTTCTAGTTTTAGTAGAAAAGCTAGTAAAAAAACCAACCCTAGCACTGAGAAATTTCTGCAAGAATGGTGCACTACTTCTCTTGCCAATTAAATTTACTTTGCTTAAATATTTACATAATAGTTCCATTATTAAAATTATGATAGGTTTAATTTAACTAATATATTAATTGCTTTATTTATTTTAATTTAATATTTAATTCAGGTGCATGACATTCGCGATATGCAGCGGTCGATAATTAAAAACTCACTTAACTTTTATTTGTTTGATCTATTGTTTACACATAGAGCAATATTTAATGTCAAAGTTTCATATAAATAACACTCAAAAAATAAAAAAAAATTTTTGTTAGATGATTAAAATTAAAATAACAAAACAAAAATTTAATTATAATTAATAAATTATGAAAAATTATAATTATAAATTCAAATCCAATCCCTTTATATCGATCATTCACTTTTATTCGTTTTACCTGGATTTTAAATCTTATTCTAACTAATGAAATGTAAATAGCTGAATGATTAATTAAAATGGGGTCCGAGCCAGTTTTGTTGAATGTTTTTTGGCAGTTGTGTGTGTTGCTGCAATTAATAAATGTTTCCTTGGTTCACGTCAGCGTCGGTGAAGCTGGTAATATTTTTGATGGCATCGGAGCAATAAGTGGCGTTGGTGTGAGTTACTCCTTTTTAATTTATTTTTATATTTATAAGTTTGCTTTAGAATAACCTGATTTATTTATCTAAAACAAAAAATCCAAATGAGTGTATAAAGAACGTAAATAAAATCAATTGAAACAATATGAAATATTACAGAAATTATAAATGAATAACCAACCTAAAATAGAAAAATTAAATTCCAGGATCGTTTACAAAGCCAACAATAATAAAATATTACCACGTGCAATAATAAAATATGACCACGTGCTATTTGCATTTATATATAAGATGATAACAAAGTAATGAAACCTAATTTACAAGCACAGAATAAAAATAGATAGATAATTATATGAAATATAATTTACATCTCTCTCCCTCAAGTCACTTTTTGAGGTACATAAAGTGACAATTTATTAATGTGAAAAAAATGTGATTCCTTCTTCTTTCCACAGTCTACTTCGAAGACCGACGATGAAATCTTGCTGAGAATTTTAAACGGACCAACTCTTATTCTGTCCATTTTACCTCTATTAAGTTTACTCCCATTCTGGATATAGACTTGATTGCCCACTTCAAATTTGTATTCATGACGATTTTTGTCAACCCTTTTCTTGTTTATTTCAAAATTTTGCATAGAATTTCGACCGGCTTGTATTCTATCTGCAGCTAAATCGCTTTCCGATACGTCATATGGAGTGATAGTTGACTTTATGCCGTATAATAAGTATTCAGGTTCAAATTACGTGGAACTATGAATTGTCCGATTGTATTCTTTGACATATTCGTCTGCAATAACGGACCATGCCTGTTTTTTTTCACTGTTAAGTTTACATCTTATTCTTTTTACAAGTGTTTGGTTTAGTCTTTCATTTAGTCCATTTGATTGAGGGCAATCTACGCAGGTAAAAACCATTTGAATATTCATCTTGTTTAGATACTGCTTTAGTTCTGTAGAATTAATTCTGGTGTACTGGTCAGCTAAAAGTATTTTAATATTATTTTTCTTAGCAATCGGATCAATTAACTTTATGAAATCTGCTGCGCATTGACTTTTTGTAGTGGAAATCCAAGCATATCTACTAAAATGATCTACCAAAATATGCATATATTTCTTTGGTGACATATTACCGGCAAATCCACCAACTGTGTCAATGGACATAATTTGGAATGGTTCTGTCGCGGGTCCTAGTTTTGACATTAATCCGATGATTCTATTTCTTCTAGTTTTGTTCTCTAAGCATATAGTGCAACTTTTACAAAATTCTTCAATTAGTTGATCAAAGTTTTTGAAATAATAAAATGGTCTTATTTTCTCTTTCAATGTTCCAGCTCCAATATGTCCATAATATTCATGTACCTTTTTTATTATTCTTAAACCAAATTTATCAGAAACAAATATCCTTGATTTGTCCTTCAATTTTTTGTAAATAATACCATGGCGTTTTTTAATCTTCTTGGCACTCTTTAATTCAGTCATGTTATCATTTTGATCCTGAAGAATTTCACGACTTTCAATTAAATTTACAACTTGGACTGCATCCTCATTTTCAAAATATTCTAATACTGGTGATCGAGAAAGTAAATCAGCCATTATATTTTTCTTTCATTTCTTATAAATAATTTTAAAGTTGAATTGAGACAAATAGTGCACTAAATCGCCCAATATTTCATCTGTTCTACTTTTCGTTTTTAGATTCTCAAGAGGTTTGTGGTCACTACAAACAACAAATTCACGACCAATCAAATAATATTGCCAGTATTTTATTGCGTCTTTGATAGCTTTGCATTCAAGATGGATGATGTCCATTTTCTTTTCTTTTTCTGATAATTTTCTTGAGAAGTATGCGACAGGATGTAACAAACCATCAGGATGTAGTTGTTTCAAAGTAGCTCCCAT
Source organism: Helobdella robusta (assembly GCF_000326865.2). NCBI lineage: Eukaryota > Metazoa > Annelida > Clitellata > Rhynchobdellida > Glossiphoniidae > Helobdella > Helobdella robusta. Next base: position 463,956 of record NW_008705028.1, on the reverse strand, counting down.
TTCTTTATAACTGGCATCAGTTTCAATATAAGTGTCTTTGGCTTTATCGTAAATGGCTAAGATTGACTGAAAACATAAATATTCTTTTATCAAGTTGAAAGAATCTTCACAATCTTGGGACCAATGAAACTTAACATTTTTTTTCAAGAGCTTATGCAGTGGTTCAAATTTTTGAGCACTATTTTCGATATATTTAAGGTAGAAGTTAATAGATCCATCCTAACACACTTCTAACTCCTGTTTTATCTGTTGGTCTCTTAAGATTCTTGATGGCGATTAAATTTTCTTGAGCTGGTGCTACTTTATTTTCTTGAATAAAATGTCCAAGATATTTAATGGTTTTAGCAGCGAACTTACATTTTTCTAATTTTAATTTAAAACCTTCTTCTGTGATAATTTGTAGAGTCTCTTCAATATGAATAATGTGTTCTCCCCAAGAGCGTGAAAATATAAGTATGTCATCAATATAGTTAATGCAAAAATTGTCCAGATTATTTCTTCTTATGATATTGGATAGAATACGTTGAAAAATTGCCGGAGAATTTTTAAGACCAAAGGGTAAAACCTTAGACATGAATTTTCCATACTTAGTTATAAAAGAAGTCTTTTCTCTATCTTCCTTTTTTAATAATATACACCAAAATGCAGAATTTATATCAAGTACAGTGAAATATTTGCAATTTGGTACCTTGTCTATGACATTATTAATAGTAGGGAATGGATAGCATTCAAGAACTACTAATTTATTTAATCGTCTGAAATCAATGCAAAGTTTTGTCCGACGACCATCATCTTTTTTAAAAGAAAGAGTTACTGGCGAGGCATAAGGGGATTCCGATTCTTCAGTTAAATCAGCTTCTAATAACTTCTTGACTTGAGTCTTGATTTCCTCTTCATCAACTATGGAACATTTATATGGTCTTGCTGTTACATATTCATCTCTGGTCAATTTTATTTCTGCTTCTTTCGACTTCACTTTTCCTACATCATATTTATTTTTTGCAAACATATGTTTGTACTTGTTTATTAAATTTAAAATATCTTTTCTTCTATTTTCATCTTCAATGTGGTCTAAATTTTCACACATTGTCTTATTCATATTTTCATTAAAATTGACTTCTGAAATTTTAATTAAATTATTTTTTTCTGCCTTTTGTAGATTAAATTGGTTGTCAGTCAGTTCATCTGATTTAACCATGTTGTGATTGTTATTCATCTTATCTCTTTCTTCTATTTTGATGATCTTGTTTTTATTAATTCTTTGTAGAATGTTAAAATTTTCATCTTGAATTAGTTTGAACTTTTTTATTGCATCTAGACCCAGTAATAGGTCATAGGAAAAATTATTATTTTTGACTACGTATGTATTTAAATTATCCGTTAAATTACCAACCTTAACAACTATATTTGCCCGGGCCGAACTAAAATTGAGCCCACTGATGGTTTTGAAAGTACTTTTATTATTCATTAAGCCTAGTTTTAAAATATCTATGATTTTCCTATTTATTAGACTTATATTTGATCCACTATCATAAACCGCTTTAACTTTTAATTTATTATCGATTATTACGTTTACTCTTATACATTCAATTTTCCCGGGCTTTCTAGTTTAAAGATTTCTTGTCAATTTCAATTTTCATCATATGTGCTTCGTCATCTGTTTGGTAGTTAGTGTCATGAATATTAATTTCTCTTTTAATGAGTAAAGAGTCTTATTTCTCCATTCATTTGTTGGATGGTATCGATTTTTCCAGCCCAATTCTTCACACATAAAACATGGTTTATTTGCTGTGGTATTAATATTCTTCTCTGACCTGATAAAATTTGGTCTAACGAAATTTTCTTTATTTAGAGTGTTATTTTCATGTCTTTGATTTTGTTTATTTAGAGTATTATGTATATTCTACTTCTACTTTGTATTTTGGTACCGAAATTTCTTTGTCTACATTTTCATATCTCTGTTTGTGTTGATAAAGTTGCTTTGTCTTGACGTCCGTATTGTATGATATTTCATTACTTAAAAATTTATTGTCATATTTTGGCTTGATGTTAGAAACACATTCATCAATTTTTGTTAGTTCTTTGAACAGTTTCTCAATGGTCGTTATTTCTTCTCTATCAAGCTGGTTTTGTATTTCTACAGGAAATCCCATAACGATCATGTTTATTCTTGACATTTCAATTTCTAAATATAGGTTTTCCTTCGCTAAGGCATAGTCTATTAAAGAACCACCTAAATATTTGTAATTATATGCGGTTCTTATTTTTTTCCAACCTCTATCTGCAAAAATGGTCGGAATGGACTTTCTCCATTCTGACCAATTAGTTAAGCCGATCTTTTTTATGATTTATAATTTTTTGATATAATTTGAAGAGACAGAAAACAATACCTATTGGCATGCAATATGAAATTTCTTTTTTTTGAACCAGATTTGTGGATTGGAATGACTTTGATATTTTAAGGGCACTAGGAAAAACCTTGTTCCATAGATTTGTTATATAGTGTGGCTAATATGGATGAGATAGATTGGATATTAAATATGCTTGATAATTTTATTTGTTATATTATAATGATCTGGTGCATTTGAATTGGGAGAAGAATTTCAATGGAAAATAATTTCTTCAAAGTTTGTTGGTTAAAAAAGAAACTGTGCATTATTGTAGATTTTTTGCTGTAGAAAAAATCTGCCATCAGTAAAGTCATTATAAGACAAATTTGTGAAAAAACATAGAAATAATTTGTTATTTATTTTAAATCATCAATTGGTTTCTATTTATAAGGATAGGATAATTCAAAGATTCTTTTTGCTTATTTATAATTGTTTTGATTATTTTTCTAGTGGTTTTAGAACCTCCTCCCTCTAAGCAGTTTTTAATCAGATCAACATTTGCAAAAAGAGTATTTGGTTTTATGTCCAGCTTAGGCTCATTTTTTGGCTTATTAATGAGGTCAACTGTTCTAGCATGTGGGGTCTCCTGAAGAGGAGTAGCCTGGTTTGGGCTAACAAGTTTATTAAAAAAATAGCCAGAGCCTACAATTTTGAGTTTTTAATTTTGGACTTTTTGCTAATCATATTTGCGTCAGTGTTGTGTTTTGTGAGGCTGGTTTAGCAATGTAAGTAGAAAAAGTAGTTCTAGCACTTTTTCCCAAATATGTAGATATTTGATTATTTAATTTAATTTATTTTTAAGCGATAAAATTTTGTTGTTTAACATTGTAAATTGGGAACGAAAGTTTTCTAAACCAATGTCACTTAACTTAGGATAACGCTGGATTTCTTCTGCATCCTAATCACTTGGAAAGTTGAACTGTACAGCAGCATATGTTGGTAGATAATGAAATATTTTCTTGGCCATAATATGAGTTAAAATATCCCTAATATCGTTTGTAACTTTACGGTTTTTTCTTTTCTTTGGTTGTGCTCTGTAACAAACAGTTTTTTGTCAGGCCAGTAAAAAGTAGTTCTTGGTTTTGATTATAAGTAGCCATCCAAACATTTTTTACTTCGTAATTTCTTATCCAATCTATCATCCTATTAAAAAAAATAATGATTTATTAAATAAAATAATAATTTGTTAAATAAAATGATTTTTTGTCATATTGTAATAATAATTTATATAAAAATAATAATTTATTTACTAAAATAATAATTCATTAAATAAAATGAGAATTCATTAAAACTTTTTCAAATGTATTTTATCTTGTCATAGCCTCTTAACCTAATTGTCAGCAGAATTGATTGGAGTCAAAGATTTTGTGTCAGAATTTTTAATGATTCGTCGTCAGATACTTTCCATTTTACATCGGAAAGTGTTGATAATTTTAAAAATATTGCCTGCGTTGAAAAAATTGATAAAGATCTTATATTCAATCATTTTACCAATCAGAAAATTCTTCGTGAGAAAATTTTTCGCAGGAAAATTCTCCACAGGAAAAATTCATCGCAGGGAAAATTATTCGCAAGAAAATTCTTCTCAGGGAAAATTCTTTGTAATGGATTTTCAGTTTTGCTAAGTGCTCTATGATAAGGCTGTTGTTTTATTGTTTTAATTAAATGAACAAATTCTGTTAAGTTTATTGCTTCAGAAATTAAAACATTACTCTATAGACAACTTTTAATTATTTGAAACAAAGATATTGTCCATTGTTTCCTTTATTTCGTGGTTGCTCATCTTTTAAGCCATTGATAAATATCCAAAGAGTCGGGTGACTTACTCCAATTAATTTGCCAAAGACTCTATGTCATCCTTTGCAAGAATTATTAGTTTTGGGAGCGCCCATTAATGCAGCATCATTACAATAACATAGTTCGTATCGAAAACTGGAAGGGCTTCTTTGACGACGATTTGGAAGTCCCATCCATGTGACTAATACCCACCCCTTCAGCTGGAAATTCTCCTGATAGCTTTTCAAGCTTTTCAACAATATCAGCTAGGGGTACAAAAGCAAGGGCCGCGAGCATCCACATCTTTAGAGCAAATTCAGCGTCTGTTTTATAACGTTGTTGAAAAATATTAGCTTAAATGTTACGCAAAATCCACTGGCTGAAGTGGAAAAAACAGCCTTTTTGTCTCGAAGCTGGGAACGATTCACCAAAAGCATTAATAGCTGGCAGTTCAAAGTCGGTCATAATCGAAGCTGGGGCCAAATTGGGCTGTAAGCAAATAAGTTGATTAAGAAAACCACGATAAATTTGTTCAGTTTTTGATGGTAATAGAGCAAAAACCGCCGGGATAACACGGTCACCATCAATACCATGAATTGTGTATAGTTGATAGAACAATAGTTGCACAATTTCGAAAGTTTCATCAGCGTACCAATTTGTCGAACTGGAGAGGAGTTAAAGATTGATTTTTTTTATGTGGAAAAAATGAGAAACCGATATGGACCATCATTACTATAGGCAAAAGAAACTGATCGCCAGCGTATGTAATTTGATAATCGGCTGGAATATTGAGTTCTTCCAGTGAAGTTGGATTTGGTGGAGAACGATTCACCGTCTGTCTAGCGTTGCGAACTCCTTTTTTGAACGTGGTAATTGAAGGCAGTTGACCAACGACTGGTTGTGATAAATCAACAAATGCATCCTTAATTAACCGATGAGTGGCATTCTGCTTTGTTTTTGCTTTTTCTTTGATCACGTTGACAACCCATGCTGCTTGGATTTTTGCAACATTTGCAGCATGGTTATGCTCACGTTTTAAAATTTAAGTATCGTCTGAGTGTACTCGGGCTCGACAATGGATACGTTGAAATTCGCTGCATTTCCATAACATTTTTTGATCTGTAGCTCTATCCTTGACGTAAGTGTGACCAGTGTCTAATTTTTTCTTTTTCGCATCACATATTCGAGAGATATATTGTCAGAAAAGTATTAAGACAAAAATTTATTAAAAATACAGAAGAATTTTTGAGATGTCAGTGAAAACACCCCAATCACATAATACTAACCAATTAATTTTTTATCTTCTAGCGATGAATTTTTAGCAAATAGTTCTTTTAAAATACAGCAATTGTTAATGTCGCAAAAGTTTTTAATTATGAATGAAAACGGTGACCAAACAAAAAGCCCGGACAAACCCCGTGTGCAATAAACCCCCGAACAAAAACGCACACTAAAGAAAATTTCGAAACAACTCAAAACAGAAAAAGCGCACAGTTTTTGTTCATGGATTTTTGTCCGTTGCATTTTTGTCAAGGGGTCTTTGTTCGGGAGGTTTTTTTTGAGGGGTTTTTGTCCGGGGGTATTTGCCAATATTTTTTATACAGCTGTAAACAATAAGTGATTCTTAATAATGCAAAAGAGTACTATTTTAAAGTATATTGTTATAACCGTGCTACCGTACGCACTAGATTCTAGCGTATTCTAGAATGTTCTAGTGACTGGAGCATTCTAGAGTATGCTAGAATCGGACCATCTAGAAGAATCTAGAAACGACGCTTGCGAAGAGTGTATAAGCGCACGTCGCAAGAAGATTAGCGATTAGTGAAATTCGTGATTTTGTGATTTCGTGAATAGCGATTCTGTGAATTATTTAAAGCGATATTTGATTTGTTTGTTGACGTTGTCATAGCGATAGATTTTAAACAATTTAAAAGTTAATTGTTGCGTTAATTTGAATTTGCTAGAAATAAACGATTAGCTGATTTCTTCTGTAAATAAAGTTTAATAACTAATAACTGTTTGGAGTATTTTATTCAATCGAAGATCGTAAATCGGTTCAGCTACGAGAAGAACTACAGAAACGAAGCCTTGTCACAAGTGGCAACAAAGAAGTACTAGTAGCACGTCTGAGAGAAGCTCTCATTGACGAAGGTAAGAAACCAGACGAATTCAAGTTTGATGGTGCTGACGAAGACAATGATATTAGCACAGGCACGTTTACAATTGCTAAAATGATGGAACTTCTGCTTAGTATGTCAACTGAAATAAAACAACAGACAAAAGAGTTAAAACAACAGATCAAGGAACAGTCCGAACGACAGACAGAGGAGTTAAAACACGTAAAATTGGAAGTGGCAGACAGATTGAAGAATTTGAATTTGCTAGAAATAAACGATTAGTTGATTTCTTCTGTAAATAAAGTTTAATAACTAATAACTGTTTGGAGTATTTTATTCAATCGAAGATTTGAACCCGACGCATCGTAAATCGGTTACGACAGCGAGTATTATAACAATATTTTTAAAGATAAATATTAAAAAATGGTTATACTTTATATAGTATACTATATAGTTATAATGATTTTCCTCATTTGATTTCAAATGATTGAAAAGTGTCTTATTTTATTATAAGGTAGAGAAATTTATTTTAAATTACAAAGCAAAGTTTGAAAAATTTTATAGTAGTCGGAATCTGAGTCGGGAGTTGGAACCGGAAAGTTTTTCAGAGTTTGAGTCGGGCAAATTTACTTCAGGTGTACCTTTAGGCAGGCATACGAGATTGGTGTAATTGAGTTTATCTGTTTTGCAATTAAAAATCAATTTTAATCAATCTATTTTCTAATGTATTATCAGTGTCAATAATTTCCACGTGACGTAGAAAAGTTGCCAAAAATAAAAGATATTTTAAATTTTCTGTTTTTAACAAATTATTCCTTTTTTGAGCAAAATGCTAATGTAGAAATGACATCAATTTTGATACTTTCGTTTCGAAGTGCATAGTAGGTGCTTATATCAATCAATACATATTTTTTAAATGATTATTTAATTTTTATTTGAATTATATATAGTTTCTGGCTGATGTTAACGACTGATTTTTAATCTGTTTCCAGGACCTCTTAAGCCAATATTCATTTTTAAAGATGGTATCCACTAAATATTAATTTTTTTAACTTTATATAATATTTTGCTTGATATATCAATATGAAATGTTCGTTTTTTTTGTTGTTTTGTTTTGCATTATATTTGAAAAAAGTGTGGTTTATCGCTTTTTTTAGTTTTAATGATGATTTAGTTATTGTGCCCAGACCATATGGCCTAAACTAATTATTTTTTTTAAACATTATTTTAGTGAAAAGTGGTTTTATTTTTAATATACGGTATAATCGGATTTGAGCTGAGACTTTAGTTAGATTTTAAACGATTTATTATCAGACATGCTCTCAAATGACTCAAGTTATTTGACGATTGAATATCTTTATTCTAAACAAAATTCATTAAAATTACATGAAAAATTTTATATATAGATATGATTTTTTTTTATTCAAAAAACAAATCATTTTTATATATCGGCAATATGTTGCATAAAAATCCGAGTCATTACTGAAATTTTATAGTTGAAGATTCCTTGAGATCATTGCTTTTGTCGACCTGTGACGCAATTTGTTAAAATCTTTATTTTATTTGCAATTGAACATTTAAAAAGAATTCAATATTTTAATTCTAACTTTACATCATACATAGGCCACTTCAAAATTGCTGGTGAACTACCCTGAGCAACAGAGAAATGAAATTTTGGATTATCTTTTTAAGGTAATTCAATTGAATATTATAAAATTGATATTTTTTAAAAAGATTGAAGTTACAGTAACCTAACCTCGTCTCGACAACACAAATGATACCACAAAACTTGTAAAAATATCAGCTAATAGGCAATTTTTGGTCGGTTACAGTCTCTTTGTTTCAAAAACTAAGTTGCCAATAACTTTGTCTGAATGTTAAAACATGATGCTTCTAGTTTAAAGATAAGGCCGTGGTTAGTAATGATCGATGTGCTAAAATGACAAGTTATGATGACATTACTTCTAGTTAGGCAAACCTCCTGAATCTTTAAACTTCTAAATATAACTAAAAATTTAGATTTTCATATTTCCTTGTTTTTGTTGATAATTTTGTAACGTAGTTAATATAGCATAGCATCTGTTAAGGATGCTTATGAACATGCGACAATATTTTGATATGATAGCATAATGGTGATGATAATAAAAAATATGATCAGTAATTTAATTTTTTAAATTTTTATGTCGTAAATTATAATTTTTTGGATCTTATAGTGCAGCCCAGTTAAACGCAGAGCTGTTTGCGTGTTATTCTAAACTTATAATTAAACCTTCGTACCACAAGGCATGGACGTAGCCAGGGGGAAGGGTTTGGGGTTCAAACCCCCAGAAATGAAGAAAATATAATAATGTGTACTTATGTTTAATTGAAAAATTTTCTTAAAAAATATTCTATAAAATTTAACGCTATAAATTTTTTGTTTTTGCAGTGAGACATGGGCTATAAAAGCGGAGATATGCAGAGTATGGAAAAGGCATAAAAAATGATGATTAGGTGGATATGTGGCATAACACTGAGGGAGATGAAAACGAGTGAAGAGCTCCGACAAAGGTTAAATATAGTAAAGGTGTGTGATAGAGTGAGACAGGGTAGATTGAGATGGTTTGGACACGTGGGACGGAGAGAGGAGGATAACTGGGTGTCAGCGTTTAGACATGTGATAGTTGACGGGGAGAAGGGTAGAGAAAACGGAGGAAAAACTTGGAAGGAGTGTGTGGCAGATGACATGAGAAAGATGAAGTTGAGAAGAAAAGATGCACAAGAGCGCGATATATAGAGGAGTGGCATCCTTGGAAACCGTCCAACCAATCCGTGCATACGCGGAAGCAAGGACATTAAAACGATGATGAAGTTCACGATATTCGATGAACTTTAGATATAATTAATAAATATTGTCTTTGGTAACAAAAAATCTTGACATTAGATCATGTTTGTAGTTCCCCGTCTTCCTTTTTTGCCTGTTGCTACGACTAATCGCGTTAAAAGTTGTATAATAGTATATCCGATTCTATTGAAATTTAATTTTCCTTGATTTACTGTGTGATACGAGGTGGGTTCACAAACTCGAACCTGTCATAAGATTTAAAGAGATTTATCCAGCGATCATAGTTACTCTTAATGAACTGAAGAATCATCGAAATAGCGAAACTTCCCAACAAGCAGTGCAACTTCTTTGTACTACCCTTGATTCTGATTTTGTGATTGCTTAGTAATATTAGAAAAAGTTTTGGGTTATATATACATTTCCACTTTTAAAACAATTGCAAGAAACTGAGAAACTGACACAAACCTCACCGTGGCATGCTTACGTATGGACAATATACCAAATTATTTCATAAATCTGCTTTGGAGAGCCTGGATATGTGCAATAAAAATGTACACATTACTACAAATTTTGACAACTTTGCCTGTATCAACTGCAATTCCAGAAAGAACATTCTCAAGCCATGTCTGTAGCAAGGATCTCTGCGGTGTATATTGAAGTAATTCCATGAATCCGTATCCTTTGCCAGTAGATCACCATTGCTGCAGACGTTGAATTTTTCCTCGTTGACCCATCCGTATATAGTTGAATAAAATTTAAATTGTTATTAATTTTTTCTTTAACTAAGGTTTTTGCTAATTTCACATCTTTGCCCATTCCTGTTATTGTCGTATCAATTTCTGGATGCTTTAGTAACCAAGGAGAAAATTCAAACTTTAATTCATCCACGGTTTTTATATTTTTAATGTCTTTGGTGAATTTATTTAGTCTTATTGAAAATGTTGGAATTCATTTTGATTTTGGTACTTTGGCTTTTGCTGTTATGTATTTGTATGCCGGGTTTTTTGTTATCTGAGTTTTAACTTTTAGATTTGGATCACTGACTGGCCGCAGCATGGAAATTGCAGAAATGCTCGAGCGTAGAAGGATTGACATCTGCTGCCTTCAGGAAACCCGATGGAAATCGAATGGTGTCTGTCATGTCAACTCGGACAAAGAAAAATATAAACTATTCTGGAATGGTCAAAAGACGGCCAAAAATGGTGTTGGAATTTTTGTCAGAGAACCGCTAGCCCAAGAAGTACTGGATATTAAAAGGATTAATTCACGTCTCATGTGGATCAAGCTTCGCATAGAAAAGCAAACAATGATTATTTTTTTTGCATACGCACCACAGACAGGCGAATCAGAAGAGATGAAAAATGACTTCTGGGCTGCATTCTCTTACACCATATCAACAATACCAAAATCTGAAACAATCCTGATTGGAGGCGATCTCAATGGCCACGTTGGAGAGAAAACAGATGGTTTTGACAACGTGCATGGCGGTTTTGGCTATGGAAAACGGAATGAAGATGGCAACCGCATACTTGAGTTTGCTGAAAGTCACGGGTTTTGTTTACTGAACACATATTTTAGAAAGAGGATGGAACATCTCATAACATACAAAAGTGGACCATCAGCCATGCAAATTGATTTCTTCGCTGTCAAGCAACCACACCGAAGGCTGTTCAAAAACGTCAAAGTTATACCTGGCGAATCATGTGTCGCCCAACATAGACTCATTGTGGCAGATCTGGTTGTCAAACTGTCAAAACATAAGTCTAAACAAATGCCTCGGAGAATCAAAACGTGGAAGCTGAAAAGCAATATTCATCGAGAAAAATTTCAACAGATTGTCACCACACAGTTGGACCCCCAATCGCAAGCCAGTACAGATTGGAGTACATACAAAACAGTTTTGATAAACGCTGCAACTACAGTATGTGGGAAAACTGGTACAAAACGTCAGCATGAACGTGACACTTGGTGGTGGAATGACAGTGTACAAAATGCAATAGCTGAAAAGAAAGTTGCATACAAGCAATGGCAAAAATCAAAGTCTGTTGATGACCATACAATTTTCCATGAGAAGAACAACTATGCAAGACGTCAAGTTGCACTGGCTCGGACAGATCAGTGCAGAGAGTGACTCAATAAAAGCAAAGGTGAACAAATGAAATCTCTATATCGTATAGCAAAACAAGCTAAGCGTACGAAAAAAGACATAGTTGGTGCCTCAAGTATCAAAAATGACAAAAATGAGATGGTTCTTGAACAAGATGAGATCAAGCAACAGTGGAGAGAATACTTCAACCGTCTGTTAAACGGAACAAATCCCATCAGTGTTAACTTTGATGCTCCACCCATCGAAGGTCTGATTCCAGACATCACTGTAGAGGAGCTTACAGAAGCTCTGAAAGCTATGAAGGATGGAAAGGCAGCAGGGTCCTCTGGACTCACAAATGACATTATCAAAGCATCTGGTACTGCAGGTATCCAAACGTTACTACAACTTTGCCGTGAAGTGTGGAGCAATTTCTCAATGCCGACTGAATGGAACTATAGCTGACAGTCCCGATATACAAAGGCAAAGGTGATCCATTGAACTGTTCATCATACCGGGGTATACGTCTGTTAGAACACTCCCTGAAAATTGTTGAGAAAATCATTGGGAGAAGATTAACGTCATGCATCACAATCGGAAATTAACCGAGACCAGGCTTCAACATGCTCATCATCATCAATCATTGAAGATGACAATTGCAAACATTTAATCATATCATCTTCATCATCGTTGTTATCACCAACACAATCATCGTCGTTTCTTTTTCCGTCTTCATCATCATCATTTACACCATATCCTTCGTCGTCGTCATCTTTGTCGTCATCTTCATCTTCCTTGAAAATCACAACACAAACAATTAATCTAACGAATCAGGTTTCAACTGTTTAGCAACATCAGCAACAACAGCTACAACATCAACAACATCAACAAACGAGCCATCTCCACGACAAAAATGAAACATCCAAGAAACAGTTCATCTCAGGTTGTTCATCGTTTTATCCTGTTGATGTGTCGTTCTTAATGGTGATAAAGATGATGACGATAAGATAGTAGTTACGATGATGATGATAATTATTTGCGCATTCTTACGTCAATAATAATTTAAATAATAATTTTAAAAATATTATAATATTTTTTTGTCATTCATTCGTTCGTTCGTTCATTTAATCATTCGTTTGTTTATTTTTTTCGTCTGTACACTCATTATATACATCATTTGTTCATTAATTATTTCAGTAAATCATTCTGCTAATTGTTCTATTATTTCTTTGCTCTCTGGCTTCATTTGCTTTTCTTATATGAAACCATCCAACATCGTCAAAGTCATTAAATTCGTTTTAATGTATGTTTGACAGTTCATTTGTTGCTCAAACTGTTGAAATACTTGCTCAGTGAATTTAATTTTTGCACACAGCTTGTTCTTTCTTAGAGGGAACATTGGTCTTATGGGAGTTTCAAGTGATATCAAATGATCTAACATAGATTTTCCCTTTGATACCTCCACATTGATATTTAGACAAAATTTAATTTTTTTAAGAAACCAATTTAATCTATTACTAACTATTTTCTTCATGATCTTGCAGGTACAACAAGTCAAAGAAATTGGTCTGTAGTTTTTTGGATAAGTTTTGACTTTTTTTGGTTTATTTACGGGCACGACTATTGCCTAAAGCCAAATATCTGGTATTTTTGTGTTAATCCATATGCAATTGTAAGCTCTAAGAAGTATGATAGCGCTTTTTGAGGAAGGCTTTTTATCATCTTGTAGGAAATTTGATCAGGACCAGGAGTTGAATCACTGCTATTATTTATTTCAAACGTCATTTCAAACATCACCGTTCAAAGTCAAGTTCGCGCGGCAGGGTGTAGAATCACTTATTTTTTGTTAGAAGATTTGATTCCACTCGTGAAAGAAAGGCATTGCCTCGACCTGCAAAATTTTACGACGTTCAGAGCGCCATATTTTTTAAAATTTTAACCGTAAAATGGAAATTTAAGTTGTGATATGAAAAACGTTATTTTATAAAAATGGCTTAAAGAGCATTTATTTATAATTCTACTCAACATCATCATTATGCATTTAAACATTGTCGGATTGAAAATTCTACTGAGCAAAACTAACAATCCTCAATAATGGATGTAAAACACCACGAGCTAAAATTAGTGCCGACTATAAAAGAGACTGCGATAACTATTCTGATAAGTATTCGGGCTGCTGGTGAATCCTCGGTAGGGACGATTAATATTCTTTTTTTCTCCCGTTCACTGTCCTGTTCTCAAACATAAGCGCAACGGCAACAACATTATCATCATCTTTATGCATTCAAAAGTATATTTTGTACGAATCTTGCGAAATAAAATACTTATCTAAAACAAATCAAGGGCTTCAAAATTATGATTGCTTGCTGTGTAGTTAATAAGGCTCTGCGTGAAGAAATTTTTAAATTTCATAATTCCAATACGTGTTTGGGTTTGCTAAACACACGGGAAAATAAAAATTAAAAAATTTTCAGCCTGATTATTAATTTCAAATATAATATTTGAGTTAGACATATTTTCTTGTTTGATTGTCATTTAAAAATTATTAACAATTATAAAATTGTTTTCTGTCTGTTTGCTGTGTAACCAGTTAAATTGTATGCTAGTGCGAATTTATTCATTAACCTCTGACATAATTTATTTTATGGTTGAAGATATGTTGTGAACTGGATAAAGGGAGCAAAGGTTCATCACGATCTAGATATCAATTATATTGAGGTTTAGATATTTTTTTATAAACAGTTTCTTTTTTTCATCATCACTTCACCAATTTGAGCATTGCTAATTCAACTGAACATCCTTTCTACATTAACCACAGTTTGATTCATTATTGTTGTAGTTCATTTCATTACTAATTCTATCGAAAACATTTCTATTAATATTTAAACAAGTGATATTTTGGTCAACAAATATTTGATTGATTGATTGGTTGGTTGGTTGATTGATTGGTTGGTTGATTGATTGGTTGATTGGTTGATTGATTGACTGATTGACTGATTGACTGATTGATTGATTGATTGATTGATTGATTGATTGATTGATTGATTGATTGATTGATTGATTGATTGATTGATTGATTGATTGACTGATTGATTGATTGACTGATTGATTGACTGATTGATTGACTGATTGATTGACTGATTGATTGACTGAATGATTGACTGAATGATTGACTGAATGATTGACTGAATATTGACTGAATGATTGACTGAATGATTGACTGAATGATTGTTCTTATAAGTATTATTTAATTTGAAGGTATGGAACGAAAGAGAATGCAACCCCAGTTATGTTAAGGTGAGTGTGTTGATTGGATGAAACGTATTTATTTCAAATTTTGCAAGCTTATGTATGTAATTGTACTGTCATACCATGGAAATCTTGATATATAGCAACAGGAAACACATTCTTCGTCGTGCTGGTTTAGATGATATAAAGGACGAATGCTGGCAACACCGTCTGCGGTGGTTTGGTCATGTCAAACGAAGTGGAAACAGTGCCATAACTTCTCTTGCAGATGTTGAAGTACCTGGCACACGTCCCAAAGGCCGTCCAAAGAAGTCCTGGTCGCAAACAATCGTGCAAGACATGAAAGCTCTAAATTTAAATGAAATGGATACAACTGATCGTCTAATTTGGCGCAAAAAGTTGATGGCAAAGAAAACAACGTCCTATCTCGGGAAACCGGGTTTCTGGACGCAAAACGAAGATTGATTGATTGAATCTAAAATTCAGAAGAAATGAAGCTTATCCAGATTTATATTAGAAGGAATGAAAAGACGTTAGACAAAATGTACTTTACCTAATTAATGAATTATGTGGTTGTCATTGTTTATATTTAAACGATCACCAGGATACGAACCTGGAGCAGAACCATTCAACTTAGCCCAACAGTCTGGTTTCTTCGAAGTAACTCGCTCATCTGATCACAGTCGTAACTTTGTCCTTATTCAGATGGTCACTTCATCTCCCGTTGATACGTGTTTCTACAAATTCACAAGACCTTTTCTTCTTATTGGGGATGTAGAATGGTTGGTGTTGTTTTAGAACATTACTTAAGTTTTTCGAAAGAGGGGACCAAACATGACGCGGCTTCTGTCGCGATTAAATATGGACCATTCTTCAATTTTCTTTTTTACACATATTATTAAAACAAACATTATTCATCATCAATTAGGAGAAATGTTCGAACAAAGGTGTACATTAAAAAAGATGATAAATTAATGGCCAGCAAGAAAACGGATTGGAAAACATTTTCTGACGACAAATCACATGGGCTTAGATTTGGACAAAACAACGCAAGAAAAGATTGCGGAAAAAAGGAAACAACCACAAACACATTCACATGGTGTCTTCATAGCTTCTCAGGTTTATCAACTTATAAAAACGACTTTTTTTACCATTAAAAGTCTCATTATTTTTATCCAAATAATATTTCAATTTTAATTTTTTGGTAGACCAGACACAAGTTAATCAATCAATCTTTGTATAGCGTCCAGAGACCCAGTTTCCCGAGATAGGACGTTGTTTTCTTTGCCATCAACTTTTTGCGCCAAATTAGACGATCAGTTGTATCCATTTCATTTAAATTTAGAGTTTTCATGTCTTGCACGATTGTTTGCGACCAGGACTTTTTTGGACGGCTTTTAGGACGTCTACCAGGTACTTCAACATCTGCAAGAGAAGTTATGGCACTGTTTCCACTTTGTTTGACATGACCAAACTACCGCAGACGGTGTTACCGGCATTCGTCTTTTATATCATCTAAACCAGCACGACGCAGGATTTTGGTAGATTTGATGTTGTCCTTTAGACTACTTTGTTGTATCCATCGGAGTATTTTCATGTTGGTTCGGTGAAGTTGTTGTTCCAGTTTGGTTGTCATTGGCCATGTTTTTGCACCATATAACAACACCGGACGTATCACAGATTTATAAAGTCTTGATCGTAGTGATAGTGGGATGTCACGCCTCATCAATGTAGAGGCAAGGAGATGCCATTTATTCCAGGCTGCACGTATGCGTGCTCGAACGGCAGCTTCAGCTGTTCCAGTACAATCTAGAACATCCCCTAGATATTGAAACGATGTGACTTTCTCTACCTTAATGGCTTCAAAAACATTGCTATTTCGTATTTGTTGTTGTGGATTGATGCAAGCAAAACAAACAAAATTGGACACTTTATATAAAGTACCAATTATTTTTGAACAACGTTTGTGACACTCCTGGTTACACTGCTGACACTTGATTGAATTGTTACCTACACCAGCTTTACAAACTGAACAGAGTTCTCGTCTAGTAGTTGTGGATTGGATGGGTTCACCAGTGCTCATTGCTTTGGTTTTGCTGATGTTGACTTTGAATCCATGATCGGCGAGTCTGGTGTTCCAATCTTCAAACATCTGTGCTGCATTCTGCTCAGACGTGGCTGTTAAAACGATATCATCAGCATATATTAGATTCCAAATGTCATCAGTGCGTATCGGTTTTGTGAATTCTTCCATCACAGTTATAAATAACAGTGGACTGAGAATCGAGCCTTGGTGAACTCCAACGCCGATGTTAAATGCATCTGTGTTTCCAACCGTTGTGCTGACGAGAGTTTTAGTATTCGTATACATTTCTATCACAAATCGAACAAGATATTCTGGAATGAGTTGTCGACGTAGACTCCACCTGATTGCTTCACGGGGAACTCGATCAAATGCTTTTTCAAGGTCTACAAAAATGTGTGATAGTTGTTGATGCTTTGCGAGGTACTTCTCTGTCTGCAGTCACTTTTGCTGTTGCAGTTTTATTTTTGGTAGTAAGAGTAGTAACAGTGGTAGCAGTAGTTGTAGTGGCAGCAGTTGCAGCAGTCGCAACAGCAGTAGATGCGGCAGTTGTTGAATTATTAGAATGAATCAGATCCGGCGTAGAAATGGCTAACAATAATTTTGATGTTGTTGTTGTTTTGGTGACAGATGTTGTTGGCGTTGGTGTTGCAACGGGCAGAAAAATTGTGGCCGACAATGTTGTTGACCTTCTGTCGGAAATTATTGTTGCTGTTGTTGTTGATTTATGAAAAGATGTTGTTGCGTCAGTTGGAAGTTTAAAACTGCATCTTCTTTTCACGTTTTCCATGCCTCCAGCCACGCATCGCCTCTTCAACTGCTTCCTGTTCATATCTTCTCCACCTACGCATTTTTCGTAATTATTTTCGTCCAGTTTCTTAAAACATCTGTGCTGCATTCTGCTCAGACGTGGCTGTTAAAACGATATCATCAGCATATATTAGATTCCAAATGTCATCAGTGCGTATCGTTTTTGTGATTTCTTCCATCACAGTTATAAATAACAGTGGACTGAGAATCGAGCCTTGGTGAACTCCAACGCCGATGTCAAATGCATCTGTGTTTCCAACCGTTGTGCTGACGAGAGTTTTAGTATTCGTATACATTTCTATCACAAATCGAACAAGATATTCTGGAATGAGTTGTCGACGTAGACTCCACCTGATTGCTTCACGGGGAACTCGATCAAATGCTTTTTCAAGGTCTACAAAAATGTGTGATAGTTGTTGATGCTTTGCGAGGTACTTCTCTTGCAGTTGCCGAAGGATGTGAATTGCATCAATTGTTGATTTCCCCGCTAGGAAACCAAATTGATAATTTCCGATTGTGATGCACGACGTTAATCTTCTCCCAATGATTTTCTCAACAATTTTCAGGGAGTGTTCTAACAGACGTATACCCCGGTATGATGAACAGTTCAATGGATCACCTTTGCCTTTGTATATCGGGACTGTCATGCTATAGTTCCATTCAGTCGGCATTGAGAAATTGCTCCACACTTCACGGCAAAGTTGTAGTAACGTTTGGATACCTGCAGTACCAGATGCTTTGATAATGTCATTTGTGAGTCCAGAGGGCCCTGCTGCCTTCCCATCCTTCATAGCTTTCAGAGCTTCTGTAAGCTCCTCTACAGTGATGTCTGGAATCGGACCTTCGATGGGTGGAGCGTCAAAGTTGACGTTGATAGGATTTGTTTTATTTAACAGACGGTTGAAGTATTTTCTCCACTGTAGCTTGATCTCATCTTGTTCAAGAACCATCTCATTTTTGTTGTTTTTGATGCATGATGCACCAACTGTCTTTTTTCGTACGCTTTGCTTGTTTTGCTCTACGATACAGATATTTCATTTGTTCACCTTTGCTTTTAGTTAGCCACTCTCTGCACTGATCTGTCCAAGCCAGTGCGACTTGACGTCTTGCATAGTTGTCCTTTTCACGGAAAATTTTGTGGTCATCAACAGACTTTGATTTTTGCCATTGCTTGTATGCAGCTTTCTTTTCAGCTATTGGATTTTGTACACTGTCATTCCACCACCATGTGTCCCGTTCATGCTGACGTTTTGTACCAGTTTTTCCACAAACTGTAGTTGCAGCGTTTATGAAAACGGTTTTTGTATGTACTCCAATCTGTACTGGCTTGCGA
>NW_008705028.1:442852-444649 GCF_000326865.2 Helobdella robusta | reverse complement strand
GTCGTCATTATTTATTTTATTAAAATTAGAATAATATACAGTTTTCCAATTTATTTTTGAGTTTATAGGACCTTTTTCGATTTGGCAATCATCTTCAGTACTTGTTGCGGTTTACATGGAGAATTCGTATAACCCAGGCCTTTGTTCTTGTCTTTTGAAGCCATTAACGAAGGAGCGCATCTGTGTACTTTATACTATAAGTATGTATAAGATACAACCAATAGCTGATAACACACTACATTGAAAATGGTTAAGGATAACCGAAAAAAAGCATTTTATTAACATTGTTAGAATTTATTTTCAGTATTAAAGATGATTGCATATGGCTACACATATTTATTCTTTAAAAAACACGATTTTGAAAATAGTTTCAGAATAAAAAATAAAAAGGTTTTAAACTCATAACATTTTCCGGAGTCGAGTGACAATTATTCGACTCTTACTCTGGCCGCTCAAAAAACTCAAAAAATTCCGACTCCAGTCCCTTAAAAAGTACTGACTCCGTCAAAAATCTCCGACACTCTCAGCAGAACGCATATGCAGTTCTAATCGTGCAACACAGCAGCCGTAACGCAGTAGCAATTTTTCATCCTAATTCGATGGCTTACAAATCGAAAAAATTATTTGTTGACGGCAGCTATCAGTGTCATAATGAAAATAAAATATTACGATAATTTTGAAACAAAAATACAAAAACAACATACATTATCCACAAAAATACAATAACGCCGCAACAAAACCAAAAAACAGCAATAAACCAACAGCAAAAGTACATCAAAAATATAATAATGGCCATGCAACATTGATGACATCAGGTTGAAAGTGGCGGTTGTGACGTTGTTTTGTCTGATGGCATCCACTTTTATGTAGACCTCCTGAACAAGCAAGCCATCCTTTCAATGAATCATAGTCGGTTTGAATGTTTTCATTTAAATTGTTTTTTGGTACTGATTAAAAACATGTTGCCGTGCGTATTGTTTGTCAATGCATCTCTTTGTGAATGATTGGTCTGAACACTTTGTTCGACCAGACATGACGAAACAGCTGAACAGTACCTCTCTTCCACAGGACCTCTACAACAAATGGTTCACCATTTTACTTGATGTCATGGTTAGACTTCATCTTTTTCTGATCATTTAATTTAATTAATTTAGTTCTTATTGATGAAACTACAAGGGAAATACTGTTCGACTTTTTTGATTGAATTGATGCTTTAAAAATGCAGGGCAGTGCATTTTTGTGATTGGTTTTTATGCTACATTTGATGCTACATTTGTTTAATACTTGTACCTTGTTTTTATTTATAATTAGCCTCAAATAGGTTTCAATATTTGTAAACCTGAACTTATTCGCATGCAACCATTGCTTTATTGTTGCAAAGTTTACATTACGTAAACATTTGTGTTGCCATAAACCACCTATTTGTTTTGTTTATTTTTAAATCGAACGTTGTGTTGAATAATTCATTAGGCGAATGATGATCAATTAAAAAAAATTCAGAACGAGACGGTAGTTGCCATGATAGATAACGACGTAATCTTCCACCATCACCTACCTCACTGCCCGTCGGCAACGGGATTCGTCACCTTTGGTCCAATTAATTTTGGACTCATTAGTTTCGATGATTTTGTCATCAGCAGAGTTCAATATTAAATAAGCAGGCACTGCTAAGTTGTCAAAATCGGATTGAATATTCGATATTATACGTTTTAAATTTAACATTATAACATGATTTATTTTATAATATATTTGTTTATGTTTACAACGTTTACAACAATTTTTTGTTTTTTGATAAAA
>NW_008705028.1:440293-441532 GCF_000326865.2 Helobdella robusta | reverse complement strand
AAAAATTTTAATTTCAATAATTTCATTTTTAATTGATGTAAAACAAGTTTTGAAGGTAATAGCGTTTATTTTTATTGGGCTTACTTAATTAATAATGGGTTTATTAGATAGTTCTCAAATAAAATGTGAGCATTTATTTTGTGTCATTTGATTTTGTAGTTTTTTAACTGCCATTACAATAATCTGTTTTACAAGTGCAAATGGTTGTCGGCATGCCACTTATGGTCATTGTCTGACATTCGTTGAAAGCCACGTCCGATCCACAGTCTCTCACTGATGCAGTCATACCTTCATTGAATTGCAATATTTTATTAATTAGCAAATATTAACAATAATTAAAATCTAATTTTTTAAATGCAAATGTATCATATCATTATCGTTTCGTATTAATCATCAGTTCACCAACAAATATTTTAACAACAATTTTGTTTTGCAACCCCGAAAAAAATTTTTACTATCTGGACGCGTTTGTTTAATTACTAGCGCTTTATTTTTAGAGCTCAACGTTTATTATTAACATTAACTATCATTAGGTTACTATAACAAAGTTACGTCTTTCAATGTTACTGCTAAAAGCCATGTTACTATTCCCAACATTATTACTATTTACATTTCTGCTGAAACTAATTCTAAAATTTTAACATTTGTTTACGCGACATCTACTACAACAATTAGTATACTAGCTACCGCTACTACTATAATACATATTACAACCGGTGCTTACTACTAACCACGAAAATCAAATTTTCAACAATTAGAAAAACAACCTACTACTGTTACCCTACTAATTAAAACTAGACGTGATGCCGCTACTAAAGCTCTTACTAACCCATAAATTCAACTTTTGAACTGTAGCAGTAGTTATCATTACACACGGATACTCCAGGATCATTAGCATTTACCGGACTGTTGCAGGCATCTATCGCTTCACACTTGTAACATTTCACAGCTTCTGATGGATGCCATAAAAAAAGAATCGAGGAAGTTAGCAATAAAACCGTTCCAATCATTCTTATTTATTTTTCGATGTAATAGGTTCTTCTGTACGTTGTTATAATTGAAAAAATTTACTTTTTTATAGCGAAAATAGAAATGAATATACATTAAAAACATATATATATTTAAAGAGAGAAAAAGTATATATACATATAGTATATGCATATACATATATTGGATTAAGACTGTCAGCATGTTCGGCGTAAGTTAACTTCCAATTTAACTTATCAATTTTCTAACGGT
>NW_008705028.1:429252-430793 GCF_000326865.2 Helobdella robusta | reverse complement strand
CCATCTCATTTTTGTCGTTTTTGATACATGAGGCACCAACTATGTCTTTTTTCGTACGCTTTGCTTGTTTTGCTATAAGATACAGATATTTCATTTGTTCACCTTTGCTTTTAGTTAGCCACTCTCTGCACTGATCTGTCCAAGCCAGTGCGACTTGACGTCTTGCATAGTTGTTCTTCTCACGGAAAATTTTGTGGTCGTCAACAGACTTTGATTTTTGGCCATTGCTTGTATGCAGCTTTCTTTTCAGTTATTGCATTTTGTACACTGTCATTCCACCACCAAGTGTCCCGTTCATGCTGACGTTTTGTACCAGTTTTCCCACAAACTGTAGTCGCAGCATTTATGAAAACGGTTTTGTATGTACTCCAATATGTACTGGCTTGCGATTGGTGGTCTAACTGTGTGGCGACAATCTGTTGAAATTTTTCTCGAGGAATTGCTTTTCAGCTTTCACGTTTTGATTCTCCGAGGCATTTTTTTACTTATGTTTTGACAGTTCGACAACCAGGTCTGCCACAAGGAGTCAATTTTTGGCGACATATGATTCGCCATGTATGATCAGACACAAGTATTTTATATATATATATATATATATATATATATATATATATATATATATATATATATATATGCATGCTGCTAAAAGACCGTAATTTTTGAAATCTACCAAATTTCTAGCGTTGGATAATTTTTTATTACATTTTTCAATGTTTCTAACCAAATTCTTGTCGTCATTATTTATTTTATTAAAATTAGAATAATATACAGTTTTCCAATTTATTTTTGAGTGTATAGGACCTTTTTCGATTTTGCAATCATTTTCAGTACTTGTTGCGGTTTACATGGAGAATTCGTATAACCCAGGCTTTTGTCCTTGTCTTTTAAAGCCATTAACGAAGGAGCGCGTCTGTGTACTTTATACTATAAGTATGTATAAGATACAACCAATAGCTGATAACACACTACATTGAAAATGGTTAAGGATAACCGAAAAAAAGCATTTTATTAACATTGTTAGAATTTATTTTCAGTATTAAAGATGATTGCATATGGCTACACATATTTATTCTTTAAAAAACACGATTTTGAAAATAGTTTCAGAATAAAAAATAAAAAGGTTTTAAACTCATAACATTTTCCGGAGTCGAGTGACAATTATTCGACTCTTACTCTGGCCGCTCAAAAAACTCAAAAAATTCCGACTCCAGTCCCTTAAAAAGTACTGACTCCGTCAAAAATCTCCGACACTCTCAGCAGAACGCATATGCAGTTCTAATCGTGCAACACAGCAGCCGTAACGCAGTAGCAATTTTTCATCCTAATTCGATGGCTTACAAATCGAAAAAATTATTTGTTGACGGCAGCTATCAGTGTCATAATGAAAATAAAATATTACGATAATTTTGAAACAAAAATACAAAAACAACATACATTATCCACAAAAATACAATAACGCCGCAACAAAACCAAAAAACAGCAATAAACCAACAGCAAAAGTACATCAAAAATATAATAATGGCCATGCAACATTGATGACA
>NW_008705028.1:427012-429202 GCF_000326865.2 Helobdella robusta | reverse complement strand
AAAAAGCCTTTTGGAGTCAATGTTGGACCAATAAAATCATCAACGCCACGAGGTAGAAAAAGAAAATCTGAAAGAGCTACCTTGCTAACGTCCTCACCAAACAAAAAATTGCTACAAGAAAAAGATGATCAAAATTGTAAAAAGATAAAGCGTTCTAAAGATTTATTAGATATAAAAAGTAAAACGGTGAAACGAACCAAAGATACAACTCCATGTGGGACTTGCACACAAATTTTTTGTAAAGATGTAACTGGGCGTCAGTGGATCAAATGCCAAAAATGTGGCATTTGGCATCATAATGGTTGCCAAGGACTAGAAGAGGATTATAATGACATTTTTATTTGTATTGAGTGTGATGATTAAAATTACAAACAAAACATTAAAATTTTAATAAATTTTATTTTGTCATTTCATTAAAAATAATAAAGCATTTTTTTTCATGCATTTTGTTTCTATTAAAGCTATAACCATTGTAATCACAGCTTGTTTTGTTAATTTCTTAATTTAGGCCTTTTGCCCCAGGTATGGGGCAAGAAGCTCTTTTGATAGACCTCTATAGTTTTCCTCATAAAACACAGAAACTGTATTTTTGAATAATTTAAATTGTAGAATTAGGTAGTGGACATACCAATCTAGCTAAGGCAACATTAAACTTTAAAAAATGTTCGAGTTGTTGGGTGTGGTCAACCGCCAAACGTTAGAGGTGGCTTTTTGCCCCATGCTACCCTATATAAGCGCACGTCGCAAGAAGATTCGTGATTAGTGAAATTCGTGATTTTGTGATTTCGTGAATAGCGATTCGGTGAATTATTTAAAGCGATATTTGATTTGTTTGTTGACGTTGTCATAGCGATAGATTCTCCGTACTGTTCAGCTAAGCGACTTGTTATTCGAAGGTTCATTATTAGTCGCGGATATCATCGACGAATGCATAATAGGTGTCGACTTTCTGACAGAATATGGGTTCAAAATTGACTTAGAAAAACGCATTTTTAGATGGAGAAATACAAAAGTGATAATGGGGGATAGCGACGAAAAATGCATTCGAGTGACAGTCGATTGTGACTTAGAACTACCTCAATCATCTGAAAACATCGTATGGGGCAAGTTGAATTGCGATCCTTGGGGCCACCAGTTCTATTTGATGGAGCCAACCTCAACAACAAATGTACAGAACGCGGTCATTGGAAAATGCCTGGTAGAAGCGAACAAAAATGATCTTATTCCTGTCAGAATAATGAATACCGCTAAACACACTATTAAAATTAAAAAAGGCGAGGAAATAGGTAATTGCCAATCAATAAATTTGGTGAAATCATTAGATATGGAGCAACAGGAACAGGTTCTACCAACTGACAAAGGTAGACTCAAAGAACTTACCAAAAATCTACTGGATGAACTCAATTTGTATCAAGAAAACCGTTTAAAAGCCGAGGCGTTGATGCCGATTTTGCAGAAGTGTTTTCAACCGGTGACAATGACCAAGGTAAAACAGCTCTGGTAACTCACCGAATTGATACTCAGGATTCGAAACCGATCCGACAAGTACCACGACGTCTTCCTCTAGCAAAACAAACAAAAGTAAACGAAATGATAACGACAATGCAGAATCAAGGCGTCATCGAATCGTCATCAAGTCCCTGGATTTCGCCAGTTGTTTTGGTAAAGAAGAAGGACGGCACTAACCGTTTTTGCGTTGATTATAGGAAGTTAAATGATGTGACTAAAAATGACAGCTATCCGTTACCGAGGATTGATGACATCATGGACACCCTATCTGGCTCAAGTTGGTTCTCTACGCTTGATTTGAAAAGCGGATACTGGCAAGTAGAAATCGACAAGAACGATCGCGAAAAGACAGCGTTTTCTATCGGATCGGGGTTGTGGCAATTCATCGTCATGCCATTTGGATTGTGCAATGCACCAGCTACATTCGAGCGACTGATGGAATGTGTATTGCAAGGTCTTAACTGGAAAACCTGTCTTGTCTATTTAGACGACATAATTGTTCTAGGAAGAACATTTGATCAACACGTCGAAAACTTACGGGAGATCTTCACAAGACTTCGGGTGGCAAATTTAAAGCTGAACGTTAAAAAGTGCAGATTATTTTCTAAAGAAGTTGACTATTTGGGACATGTGGTATCTTCAGATGGAGTTCGAACCGATCCCAGCAAGATAAAAATTGTG
>NW_008705028.1:424758-426882 GCF_000326865.2 Helobdella robusta | reverse complement strand
TGATCTCTCACGTCGACCATGTTTACCAGGGATGCAAATATTGCTTTCATCACAAGAAGAAGATACAATCGGAAGACATAAGAGCAACAACAATATCAGCGAATGACGGTTGGACACCGACGGATCTTGCTGATGCACAGTTTGCGGATGAGGACCTACAACATCTGATCACATGGAAGAAGGAGGGCAAGCGACCGGACTGGCAAAGCATCTCAGAATATAGTGCCGTGTTAAAGGGTTATTGGGCTCAGTGGGACTCATTGTATTTGGAAGTGGATTTGCTGAAACGAAAATGGGAATCAGCCGATGGATCAAAACACCGCATGCAAGCTGTAATACCAAGAAGTAGAACGACCAAAATTTTTGATGAAATGCATGGCGGCCCTTCTGGGGGACATTTAGGAGTGAACAAGACCCTTGACAAAATCCGAGAAGAATTCTACTGGCTTCACGTTAGAGAAGATGTAGAAAGCTGGTGTCGAAAATGTAACACATGCACTTCAGTCAAAGGACCCAAAAGAAGGCATAAAGGAGCAATGCAAATCTACAAAGTTGGTGTTCCCTTTGAACGGATTGCTATAGATATTGCGGGACCCTTTCCGGTATCAGATTATGGAAACCGTTACATTCTGGTTGTAGCTGACTATTTCAGCAAATGGCCTGAGGTGTTTTCAATACCCAACCAAGAAGCATGTACCGTCGCTGAGGAAATTGTACTCAATTGGATTAGTCGATATGATGTCCCATTGGAACTCCACTCAGATCAAGGTCGAAATTTTGAGTCACAACTGTTTGGTGAAATGTGCAAGCTGCTGGGTATAAACAAAACTCGAACGACACCTCTTCACCCACAGTCTGACGGTATGGTGGAACGATTTAACCAAACCCTGATTGAACATCTGGCTAAAGTAGTCGACGAAAATCAACAAGATTGGGATCATCATATACCATTGTTTCTTATGGCATACCGGAGTGCTATCCACACAACCACTGGAGAAACGCCATCAAAAGTTCTGTTTGGGACTACGTTAAGAACTCCAGCTGATGTGAAATATGGCGTACTACCTGAACCACACCAAATATTAACAGAATACGTGGATAATCTTCGACAGCGATTAAACCATATCCACCGTTACGTACGCCTTAAAATTATGAAAAACACGGAGGCGGCCAAAACCAGATACGACTTGAAAGGAAGCAGTGGCGGTTTTGCTGTCGACGAGTTAGTTTGGCTGTACAACCCACAGCGAAAGAAAGGACGTTCTCCAAAGCTCCAGCGAGGGTGGGAAGGACCTTATCAAGTCATCACCCGATTGAATGACGTCGTCTACCGTATTCAAGAATATCGGAAGCCGAGAGCAAAAATGAAGATCGTTCATTTGGATAGGCTGGCTTCGTACCATGCGGACACCGGAACGAAAGCTGTTCAGGACGAACAGAACTAAGAAGGGGGTAATGTTATAACCGTGATACCGAACGCACTAGATTCTAGCGTATTCTGGAATGTTCTAGTGACTGGAGCATTCTAGAGTATGCTAGAATCGGACCATCTGGAAGAATCTAGAAACGACGCTTGCGAAGAGTATATAAGCGCACGTCGCAAGAAGATTCGTGATTAGTGAAATTCGTGATTTTGTCATTTCGTGAATAGCGATTCCGTGAATTATTTAAAGCGATATTTGATTTGTTTGTTGACGTTGTCATAGCGATAGATTTTAAACAATTTAAAAGTTAATTGTTGCGTTAATTTGAATTTGCTAGAAATAAACGATTAGTTGATTTCTTCTGTAAATAAAGTTTAATAACGAATAACTGTTTGGAGTATTTTATTCAATCGAACATTTGAACCCGTTGCATCGTAAATCGGTTACGACAGCGAGTATTATAACAGTATGTATTTATGTATGTATGTATCAAATCAAATCAAATTTTATTCAATCAATCCAAATTAATAATAATTAGGTAATGATTAGGAGACCAAAGCTAAAAGAAAACAAAATTCTTGTGTCGCAGGCCACCGTTCACAAATTGTTCATTCTAACACAATTTTTATGTAAATTTATAATTCATGACAAAATTAACATATTGCACAATTTACATGATTCTAATTAAATAAAAATTGTA
>NW_008705028.1:420375-424708 GCF_000326865.2 Helobdella robusta | reverse complement strand
GATGTACGCGGGATGCTATGGTTATTCATTTTTATATCTAAATTAGGTATTGTGTTAGTCAATATTTTTGGACCGAATAGAATGTAGTTGCATTTAGAAAAATTTACAATTAGTTTATTATTGATGAACCAATTTGAAACATCATCTAAACTTTTATTAATTATCTCTACATCGTTTGATGGATTGCTAGTTGGGAAGAAAATGTTAGTATCATCTGCATACAGAAGATGATGAGCGTCAGTAGCCAGATGAAAATCTTTCATAAAAATTATAAATAGAAGTGGGCCTAAGATTGATCCTTGCGGGACTCCTGAAGTTATATTTAATTTATTTGAAGATTTATTTTTTATCGACACATACTGATTTCTGTTTTGCAGATAGCTTATGAACCATTTATGTGCTATTCCTCTTATTCCATAGGAGTATAATTTCTTTATTAATATCTCATGATTAATAACATCAAATGCCTTGGACAGGTCTATGAAAACACCTATGGTTACGATTTTTTTATTCAGATTATTTAATATGTTTTGTACTAAATGTAGTACTGCTAGTTCAGTTGAATGTTGTGCTTTATATCCATATTGATTTTTATTTAATAAATTATTAATATTCAAGAATGAAGTTATTCTGATAAATATAATTTTTTCCAGTACTTTAGAAATAGGTGAGAGAAAGGATATTGGCCTGTAATTGCTCATTTCCATCTTGGATCCTTTTTTATGAATAGGTATTATCTTGGATGTTTTGAAGCATTTTGGGAATATTCCTTGACTGATGGACAAATTGAATATATGTGTTATTGGATGTACAATTTCTGAGATGATTTGTTTTAAGAGATAATTACTTAATGAGTCATCAGAGGTGCTTTTTTTATTGCTAAGATTCTTGACGACTGTTAATACCTCAAGTTCATCAGTGGAGTTAATGTATATGGATTTACAAATGTAGTTGTTTATTTTTGAAGATTCATTAACTGTTTGATTTTCAAGCAAATTTTCAGTAATTTTAATAAAATATTCATTGAAACAGTTACACATTTCTTCTGCATTATCGATTATATTATTGTTGACTTTTATTTTATTGATATCATTCAACTGTTGATTTTTATTCATTATACCATTTATTATCTCCCACTTTTTCTTTGAACAGCTTTTTGCATCATTAAATCTTTGACTAAAGTAATTTTTTTCTTCCTTTCGTTTAAATGATGTAAAATAATTTCTGAATCGCTTATATTTATTTATATTCTCTGTAGTAGGTGTTGAAATTGTTTTTTTATAGAGTTTATTCTGTTTCTTTGATAATTTAATTATTTCATCACTTACCCATGGCTTTTTATTTTTCCGTTTCAGCGGTTGCAATGGGGCGTAAATATCAAGAATTCTATTTAATTGATTATAACAATTCATGCAACAGGTGTCAATGTTACTCTCATCCGTTATTGAATCCCATTTTTCAGAAGATAGAGCTTCCTTGATTAGGGAAATGTTTCTCTTATTTATGTTCCTTTTCAAAGTCAGAGCATCGGTAGTGACAAATCCTGTATTTTCTACAACTGTATAAATTGGATAAGGATCTGAAAAGTCTGATATTATTATTCCATTAAAACATTGTTGATTTAAGTTAAAAAATATATTACCTATTAGTGAAATTGAGTTATTAGTTATTCTAGTTGGTAAATCAATCAAAAGTAAGAAGTAATGCGACAAAAGTAAACTTTGAAAATCTTTGGAGGTTTTATCCATTAGATTAATGTTAAAATCTCCGACAATGAAAATTTTATCAAGTGGATTTAGACTATTTAGTATCGATTCAATTTTTTCTAAAAAAGACTCATATTTATAACTAGGTGGTCGATAGATGGCAATTATCTTGATCATGTTATGTAGTGAGGCTTGATGCAATTCAAATTCCACGCAAAGTGTGTCAGCGTTGTCATCATCGAATATGTTGCTTTCATTTACAACATATTTTACATCATCTTTTATAAACATTCCAACACCGCCACCACGTCTATTTCTTCTATTTTTGTATACGAAATTGTAATTATTTAATTTAATTAAATCAGCCGTTTCATCGTTTAACCAACTCTCAGATATTACAATAATTTTGAAGATAAAATCAAATTGTTTCAACAAGATCTCTGGATTCAATAATTTGTGAAACAGACTACGAGCATTTAAATGTAATATTGAGATAAAATCACAGCCGATATGCTTTTGTAATTCTAAGATATTTTTAGAAAATTCCTCAACAGTGTAATAATTTGAGTCGTTGTTACTGAGGTGTTTATCTGATATATTATTATTGCTTTGTGTGTTATTTATCATGTTTTTGTTTATTTATTAAAGTTACTTCATTTTTACCATCAATGCTAATTTCATTTTTATTCTTTTTGTCAATATTATTATTTGGTTTGAAGACCCACTCACGAATGATTGTGTCCTCATCCCAGAGAGCAGAATCTGTGAAAGTGCTATCTGAATTATTGATGTCAATACATATTCTGAAGCCTTTTCCCAGATGAGACTTTGCCTCAAAACAACTGATTACTTTAAATTTATTTGTTTTCAAGTATTCTGTCAAAGTTTCATTATTGACTGTGACAGCAAGATTACTTACAAAGTAAACTTTTTTTTAACAATTGCCCCAGCTGATTTGGGACACATGCCAGTGCTGTTGGTTCCTCTAATGTTTTTAATTTGACGTTTCTTTTTCGAAACAATTGAAAAAGGATTTTCTTGTTGAATTGCTGATGGAGACTGATGTTGCTGATGAGTAAGAGGTCCTATGTATGTATGTATGTATGTATGTATGTATGTATGTATGTATGTATGTATGTATGTATGTATGTATGTATGTATGTATGTGTGTGTGTGTTTGTGTGTGTGTGTGTATGTGTGTGTGTGTATGTATGTATGTATGTATGTATGTATGTATGTATGAACCCATAATTGATTAGAACTATAGGGAAGTAATAATCATATCCGGTTTCAGCTTTAATCTATGTTAAACGCTTCGCACAGACAGGTATTTTAACGCTCCATCCAAAATACAGAAAGAATTATATTTTTGAAATAAAATAGAAAAGGATTGCTTTATATAACTCTTATCTAATGGGTCACCCGATACTTCTACAATCTTGCTACAGAATTCATTCAGAAAACTCTGAGTCTGAGCATCGGTTAGACCAAAGGTCTCAATGCAGACTGGCTGAAAAATTTTGCTTTCTGCAAGAGCCGCATATTTTGAATTTTTAAAGTCTGCGGCTCTTAAGGCAGCGGCACCCGCCTCCTGTGAGGTAAGATTAATGTACTTTTCAGCCATGGTGTGAGGGAACGTAACATCCCAAGCAAGGAAACGTCCCTGCGCCCATGGTGAAATAGTATACCCATCGGGCCTGAGGCTACTTTCCTCCATAAGACCCGTGGGTTTTTTAATTGTGGGTATGTTTGCCCTCTGAAAGCACCTGACCAAGAAGTCGTTCATGGCCGAGTGTCAAGCCTGTCTACCAGGGCCCAATCGACACGAAAGACCATGGTAGCCCAGGGGTTCAACATTGGCCCCACATAAACAAACATACTCAGTTAAAATGAGTAAACCGAGTCTCAGTCCCAAACTGACACGAACACAAGAGTCGTCCAGCCTGGTACCACAGGCGGAATTTGGGACCACCTTCACCAAGATGATCCCAACTCACTTTTTACAGCCATTATCCTGGCTTTATCAAAATTTGATTGGTTCAAATCCAGCAGCTTAGCAACTGAGCTGCTGATAAATGAAACGGGTTTCGATACAAATCCCCGCTCCGTGGACAGTCCGGAACCCTTCAAAAACTTGGGTTCTGAAATTGTCGGAATATATTTAATCTCTGGGCAACAATAAATTTTGGAGAGGAACCGTGGCAGCAGCAGAAGCCAAGAAGGCAGAAGGTGCTAAATCCACCACGGTACCTAAACCTAAGCCACCAACCGAGATGGGCAGGGTTGCCTGTAACCAACCTTTCGGGTCAAGGGAAACGTTGAAAATCGATTGGAAGCCGTCATGGAGAGTTTGATCAAAACATTGAAGCATCAAATTATCGAGGCTGGACGACTTTCTTAAAAAAAAAAGTCAAACGAGGCAAGTACATCGCGTGCAACAGCAAGGTCAAGGCATCATGCTTCGAAACTACCTTCAGTCTAGACATAATAAATTTAAATTTTTACAATTTTTCACCCCAGAAAATATTACGTTTATTGCAAGGAAATAGGAAAGAGCCTAGAAAGTCGATGTCAATTTTAGGAAACTGTTTAATTTTGAAAGAATTTTCTATTAAGTTTGGATGATT
>NW_008705028.1:415289-420325 GCF_000326865.2 Helobdella robusta | reverse complement strand
GCCTTTCGCATCTAGGGGAATGTTTAATAACATAACATAGCAATATAACATAGCATAACATAACTTCAAGAAGAATTTTGACTTAATTATGGCCAACAAAGAATTTTTTATGATCATAAAATTGACATTGCTGTTTGATTGCTTTTTGTTGTGTTTTAATGCTATTTTGATATGAGCATATATAACTTACGTTTAAGCCCATTATTTATTTATGTTTATTTATAACATAACATGACATAACATAATAAGCATAACAAAACTTAACACAGCTTGACATAACATATTATATATTATCATTATTACCCTAACATAAATATGATAGGAAATGGGCGAAAACTAAAAATTTACCATGTCCTTATTAAAAATGAAAATTAATTAACTGTGATACTAAATAAAACGTAAAAGTAATAAAAAAGTTAAAACATGCTGCTGCACTTATTAAAGGCCGTCTAGTGGTGTGACCTATTTCAAAATTTGAATTTTGAACTCAGATTTTATTAACCTTTCTTTTAATTGTTTTTGACTAAAATATTTGTTCAATTTTATTTATATAATC
This sequence comes from Helobdella robusta, assembly GCF_000326865.2. Lineage (NCBI taxonomy): Eukaryota > Metazoa > Annelida > Clitellata > Rhynchobdellida > Glossiphoniidae > Helobdella > Helobdella robusta. The sequence goes on along the minus strand of NW_008705028.1, from coordinate 419,769 downwards.
TTATTTTATTATTTACATTTTTTAAAAACATTATCAGAGTTATTTTGCAAAATTGAATGTTAGGTTTTTTCTTTCTATGATATTTCTTCATGCAGATTAAAAAAACGCTAAGTTCTAAGGGTGAATTTTTTAATCAAATTGAAGACTTTATAGAATAAAGGTTAATTAATGTTGACGGTGAGTTTTAAGATCATTGCAATGGCATATTAAAGCATAAGATGCTTGAAAAATAATTTGAAAAAATAATTGATTAACAAATGTAATGCAAATGTAACGTAATGCTCTCAGTCAAATTCAGCAAATTTCAGTCTCTGGTGAAATCTGAGAAAAGGTTTAGCAAGTTTGTCATTGAAGGGGTGATGTTTGTATTGAAAATATTTTATTCTTTGTCCCTGCCACTTTGCTTAAAACACCTTCTAAAGGTGCGGCACAACTTAGGTATGCTTAAATGTTTGAGACATTAAACTGTAGTAAAATTTAAAAAATGGAATAAATAAAAAGATTTGAATGAAGAAAACTTTTATTTTACGTGAACCAAGATTGTTCAACGGTGCATTTGTTTGTCCTCAGGCAAATAATTTCACACATTTTAAAAATAATTAAACTGAAAAATGGATTGATCGAGCATAATAAGCATAACACGTTTAAACGATGCTCTTTGAGTCTTAGAATGCTCGCCTGGGCAGACTTTCTCGAGTTACGTTTGATAAACAACTATAAATAGGTTTCCAGAGAACTATTTACTATTTACCAAATAAAGGCGACAAATTTTATGGAGCAAATTTCGAAATAAAAAAATAAATAACGTAAGAAAATATTGAAAAATCATATTTAAGTAATTTTAGACTACTTTATTTTTTGAAGTCTACGTTGTTACAGTGAGAGTTTTAGTTGTTACTGCGTGTGCTATAGCTGCGACTATGCTTTTACAGAAAGTTATTTCTTTAATTTCTTCAAAATTTGTTTACGTTTAGCGTGATGGCGGCACGTTTTCTCGGTGGTTTTGTAATTTGGGTGGATTCTTGTTTTTTGCTTCTGAACAAGTGAGTTCACTTCTTTTTTACTCTGACTTTTTTTTTCTATATCTTTTTCTATAACTTGTAAATATTATTATATCTTACTTTAGTCTAGAGAGACTTTCTCTTAAAGCCTCTCTAACACTCCTTTGTCTCCGACGAGAGTAGTTGTGCGGCGAATTTTTTACTTTAATCTTAGGGCTAATAATAACAATAAAAACAATAAATCTAACTCTAACAAAGAAATAAATATAATTAGTAACAATAATTATATTAATAATACTAATAGCAAGTATTATAACTTTATTAAATCACACTCTAATGTAATAAATACTATTGATAAGAATAATAATTCTATTAATTTAAATATAACTAGATTTAAAAGTACCAATATCCATCCTACCTCTACAATTTCACTATTTAATATAAAAATAAGATCAATTAATAAAAAATCGCTATATATCCATCAAATAATCTTTTCCTCCTAACCTGATTTTTTTTAGTCTTACTGAAACTTGGCCCGAGGAATCTAACTCTCCCTCTCTTATTTTTGCTACTCCTGATTGATACAGCTTTCTTGAACTTTCTTGACCTCCAAAAGATCTTCTATCATCTTCTCATTCGTCTTATGGGGGTGTCTATCTATTTTATAAATCTCTATTTACTGCTTTCATAATACTTTCTCTAATTTTCCTTCTTTTGAATGTCTTGTTGTATCTTTTAAGTCTTCTTCTCTATCTTTTTATATTTCTGTAATATATCGCCCTCCTTCTTCTCTCACTTTATTTTTAGATAAATTCTACTCACTCGCTGAATCTCTCTACTCCTTTTCTATTCCTATTACACCTCTGGTGACTTCAACTTGCACTTCAATAACTTATCATGTTCTTACACTTGTAGATTTAATGATATTTTGTCTCTTTTTAACCTAACACAATACTGTTCTTTCCTACCCATATTTTTGGTAACACTATTGATTTTATTATAGCTTCATCTTTTTCTAAGTCTATTAATATCTCTGCTAGCTCTGTTTCTCATTCTGATCACCTCCTTGTTGAATCTGTATTTCCATTTGATTTTCTACCTTCTTATTCATCTATGTCTATTTCTAAAAGATGCAGGTCTTCTCTTAATAAAAATATTTTTCTTCAATCTCTTACTGAAACTATTTTTGATACTACCTTATTTTCTGATGGTGATGATTTTGTCTATGCTTTTAATATCTACCCTACTTCTATTCTTGATAAGCTTATTCCTCTTAAATCTTTTACTTTATTGACTCTATTTTTTGACTCTATTCTCGTAAGACTCCTCTATTGACTCTCTTTTTTGACTCTATTCTCGTAAGGCTCCTTGGTTCGATTATGCTTGTGTATTAGCCAAGAAAAGTCTTAGAAGACTGGAGAAAGCCTATAGGTTAAATCCATCTAACTCTCTTTATTTTATCTATGAATCTGAATTGATTAATTATAAATATCTACTATTCTTTAAACAATCTACTTTTTTAGAAATTTTATGACATCTGCTTCAACATCTAAAAATAGGTTGTCTGCTCTATCTAAACTTCTTCATAAGAAATCCTCTCACTCATTATTTTCTGCTCAACAGTTTCATGACTTTTTTGTAAATAAAATTACTTCTTTAAGAACATCTAATTCTAATTTTTTCTCATAACTTTACTAAACTTACTACTAAATCATTTTTGGTATTTATTCCAATAAATTTTCTAGAACTTACTAAAATTATTAATTCTATGTCGTTCTCTAGATCTACTTCCTTCTAATTTACTTAAAGAATTTTCTTCAATATTTTATCCTATCATTCCCAAATTAGTAAATCTATCTCTTTCTACCTCCAAATTTCTTACTTTTTATAAGAATTCTGTTGTTTTTCCTATTCTTAAAAACGCATCCTTAGATCCTACCTCTTTATCTAATTATAGACCTGTTACTAATATTACTTTCATCTCTAAAATAATAGAAAAAGTAGTATTTAATCAACTGCCATCTTAATTAAACTCTAACTCTTTGCTATCTGTATCTCAATCTGGTTTCAGTCCTGCTCACAGTACGGAAACTTTTTTACTAAAAATACATAATGATATCCTTCTCTATAGTGTAAATAGTAATATTACTCTTCTTCTTGCTCTTAACTTTTCCTCTGCTTTTGATACTCTTGATCATACTATTCTCTTGAGGCTGCTAGATCTTTTTTTTAATATTACTGATTTCTTATCTATCTTGGTTTTCTTCTTATCTCTGTAATCGTTTTTCTTCTGTTGTTCTCAATAATTCTACTTCTAACTCCTCTACTCTTACTTTCGGGGTACCTCAGGTTTCCATCCTTGGCCCTCTTCTATTTATACTCTATACTTCTGAACTACCTCGTCTTATTAATAACTTTTCTTTCTTTAGTCAACTATACGCTGATGATTCTTATATTTATACTTCTTTTCCTCCATCTAATGTTCTTCATAATCTATCTCTATGTCTTTTTTCAATTATCGCTTGATCTGACTTTATGTGTTTTAAACTTAATCCTTCTAAGTTTGAATTAATTTGTTTTAATAAATCTAAATAATTACTATTCTTCCTATTATCTTACCTGATTCTAAAACTCTCGATATTTCTCGCAAGTTTTGTAGTCTAGTCTTTATCTTTGATTCTAGTATGTCATTTTCTTCTCAGATTAATAGTGTTGCTAGAAGTTCTTACTTTCATCTAAGTAGAATAAAAAATATTTTGCCTTTTTTTGATGCTCATACTCTTCTATTTCTGGTTACTTCGTCAGTTTTATCTAGGATTGATTATTGTAACTCGCTCTACTATGGTCTTCTTGTTTCTATACTCTATCCTTTAGGTAAAGCTTTTAACTCTGCTGCTCGTCTAGTTGCTCGTGCCCCTTTCTTTTCTCATCTATCTCTTGCACTGGCTACCTAAAAATTTAGAATAAATTTTAATTTTTAAAGTTTGCATATTTATGTACAAGTCTCAATCTAAATTATATCCTATGTACTTATCAGATATATTAATTGAACCTAAACGCCCCTTAGGATTTACGTCTACGATCGTCTTCTTGTTCTCGCTTCTTCTTAACTCGTGTTAAACACTCTTTTGCTAAATCTGCTTTTGCTTTTTTTGGCCCTTTTTTCTGGAACACTCTACCTACTTCTCTGACTATTTCTCCATCACTTACGAAGTTCAGAGCGGATATCAAGACCTATCTGTTTGCAAAATTCATTGAGGGATATCGCTTTACAAGCTAATTAATTGGTTGAATTGATTGATTGATTGATTAGTTGTTTTAATCTCATTCGGTGCAGTATAGCTTCAAAGTTCAACTGTCCTGAAGAAAGAATTTTTTTATCTTCCTAGGATTAATAAATTATTTGCTGTCAATTATATCTGACTAATTGACAAATTATTTACTTTTGTCTTTTTTTATATTTCGGTCGAGTTTCTTCT
>NW_008705028.1:390672-415239 GCF_000326865.2 Helobdella robusta | reverse complement strand
CAATGGTTTAATTGAAGCGTCTCCAATGACGGGAATAACGGCTCCAATTGTTGCTGCAACCTTTTTAAACATCTGGTTCGCTCAGTTTGTTGTCCCTCTTTATGTTGTAGCCGTGGTGCACAGTTTGAAAGTGAATTATTTCAAGAATTATCACGACTGATTTGATATTAATGTCTTATTGAAGTGGCTGGGATCGATGAGTCACTCGGAGACTCTTTACAATCAACCTGTACATTCTACTTTTTTTGGTAAGAAAAAATGTTGTTGTATTGTCTTCATGGATATATATAATGGATATGGCAAATCTCATATGTATATATATATATTCATACATCGGTTAAAATAAATTTTTGCTAAAAATCTTGATCCATAGAACCAAAAACGTCAATGAAAAATTAATTTTAAAAAACATTTAGCATTTTATCTATGTTTAGAATATCGTCTAATTTTCGATTATCGTCATAGCTTCCGTAGTTGAGTTATTACCAAATAAGAATTTCGCTTTAAAAAACTAGCAACATAAGTTGGTAATGTTTGATTGCTAACGTTGCTTGTGTGTTTTAGTTGCGTTGGGCTTTTTTGATACTAATTTCCAAAATTACAAGTTGCTCTGTTATCCCTCACTCCGCTCTGCAATGGATATTCTGATAATCAATTAGAATCATTCATTCATATTAATTTGTCTTTACGGTTTATTTTATTATTGTTATAAACGTAATATGTAAATTCATGAGAATGTATACCAAATGTATGACTGCTCATAATTACTGTAATAACAATAGCTGACAATCATACATTTGAGTACCTTTTTTTTCTTTTTTTTTGAATATCTGAAGCTGAACCAAATTTCATAAAACTTTCATGTTGTCTCTTGAATTTGCATTGTATATATAAAACATGGGAAAATGTCTGCTTTCAATTTTAATAGTTTTTAGTTATTGATAAAAGCCAGAGTAAATTAATGACTAATCTGCAAATATATTGTATGCCATGAATATGAAATGGACTGTTTTTAGCAAACTGTGTTAATTCTACATTTAATCAGTGATAAAATAAGTAATATTTAAATAAATTTTTTTAAATGTATTTTTCAATAATTTACTTTTAGCGATTAAAATAAGGTTAGTTTTATAATTAAGTGCAAATCATTTAAAATCAAGTCAATGGCAACTAATTTGACAACAAAAAGACACAAATGTTTGAAAATATTTTATTAAAAATTGTAAATGAAATGAAATTATATCTTTTTTTCCACAGAAACTTCCAATTGATAAAACATTATCTAAAGTTTATCTCAAAAAAGTTATATTTTGTATGAAAAAATTAATTAGATCAATCTTTGTTTTGCGTCCAGAGACCCGGTTTCCCGACGTAGGACGTTGTTTTCTTTGCCATCAACTTTTTGCGCCAAATTAGACGATCAGTTGTATCCATTTCATTTAAATTTAGAGCTTTCATGTCTTGCTCGATTGTTTGCGACCAGGACTTCTTTGGACGGCTTTTGGGACGTGTGCCAGGTACTTCAACATCTGCAAGAGAAGTTATGGCACTGTTTCCACTTCGTTTGACATGACCAAACCACCGCACTGCGTGCTCGAACGGCAGCTACAGCTGTTCCAGTACAATCAAGAACGATGTGACTTTCTATAACCTGATGGCTTCAAAAACAGTGCTATTTCGAATTTGTTGTTGTGGATTGATGCAAGCAGGACAAACAAAATTGGACACTTTAGATAAAGTACCAACTATTTTTGAACAACGTTTGTGACACCACTGGTTACACTGCTGAAACTTGATTGAATTGTTAACTACACCAGCTTTACAAACTGAACAGGGCCATCGTCCAGTAGCTGTAAATTGGATGGGTTCACCAGTGTTCATAGCTTTGGTTTTGCTGATGTTGACTTTGAATCCATGATCGGCGAGTCTGGTGTTCCAATCTTCAAACATCTGTGCTGCATTCTGCTCAGACGTGGCTGTTAAAACGATATCATCAGCATATATTAGATTCCAAATGTCACCAGTGCGTAACGGTTTCTTCCATCACAGTTATAAATAACAGTGGACTGAGAATCGAGCCTTGGTGAACTCCAACGCCGATGTTAAATGCATCTGTGTTTCCAACCATTGTGCTGACGAGAGTCTTAGTATTCGTATACATTTCCATCACAATTCGAACAAGATATTCTGGAATAAGTTGTCGACGTAGACTCCACCTGATTGCTTCACTTCGTTTGACATGACCAAACCACCGCAGACGGTGTTGCCGGCATTCGTCCTTTATATCATCTAAACCAGCACCACGCAGGATTTTGGTAGATTTGATGTGGTCCTTCAGACTAATTCGTTGCATCCATCGGAGAATTTTCATGTCGGTTCGTTGAAGTTGTTGTTCCAGTTTGGTTGTCATTGGCCATGTTTCTGCACAATATAACAACACCGGACGTATCACAGATTTATAAAGTCTTTGTTGTAGTGGTAGTGGGATGTCACGCCGCATCAATATAGACCCAAGAAATGCCATTTATTCTAGGCTGCACGTATGCGTGCTCGAACGGCAGCTTCAGCTGTTCCAGTACAATCCAGTACGATGTGACTTTCTCTACCTTGATGGCTTCAAAAACAGTGCTATTTCGAATTTGTTGTTGTGGATTGATGCAAGCATGACAAACAAAATTGGACACTTCCAATCTTCAAACATCTGTGTTGCATTCCGCTCAGACGTGGCTGTTAAAACAATATCATCAGCATATACTAGATTCCAAATGTCACCAGTCTTTGTGAACTCCGACGCCGATGTCAAATGCATCTGTGTTTCCAACCATTGTGCTGACAAGAGTCTTAGTATTCGTATACATTTCCATCACAAATCGAACAAGATATTCTAGAATGAGTTGTCGACGTAGACTCCACCTGATTGCTTCACGGGGAACTCGATCAAGGTCTACAAAAATGTGTGATAGTTGTTGATGCTTTGCGAGGTACTTCTCTTGCAGTTGCCAAAGGATGTGAATTGCATCAATTGTTGATTTCCCCGCTAGGAAACCAAATTGATAATTTCCGATTGTGATGCACGACGTTAATCTTCTCCCAATGATTTTCTCAACAATTTTCAGGGAGTGTTCTAACAGACGTATACCCCGATATGATGAACAGTTCAATGGATCACTTTTGCCTTTGTATAGCGGGACTGTCATGCTATAGTTCCATTCAGTCGGCATTGAGCAATTTCTCCAGATTTCACGGCAAAGTTGCAGTAACGTTTGGATACCTGCAGTACCAGATGCTTCAATAATGTCATTTGTGAGTACAGAGGGCCCTGCTGCCTTTCCATCCTTCATAGCTTTCAGAGCTTCTGTAAGCTCCTCTATAGTGATGTCTGGAATCGGACCTTCGATGGGGTTGAGCATCAAAGTTAACACTGATGGGATTTGTTTCGTTTAACAGACGGTTGAAGTATTCTCTCCACTGTTGCTTGATCTCATCCTGTTCAAGAACCATCTCATTTTTGTCATTTTTGATGCTTGAGGCACCAACTATGTCTTTTTTCGTACGCTTAGCTTGTTTTGCTATACGATATAGAGATTTCATTTGTTCACCTTTGCTTTTACAGTGATGTCTGGAATCGGACCTTCGATGGGTGGAGTACAAAACACACTAAATGTGTTCAAACGTGAAAAAACTTTAGGAGTGGACATTCTTCCTCAAATAACATTTGTGAAAGAGGAAATATATATATCATCATGATCATGTACATTTATAGGCACTCAACGCAGAACCACCCAGTGTTAGTTCCCCGGTTCGCTGTTGAAAACTCTGGTTTGGCCTTGTCGCATACATTTAACCGTCTTTTCCATTCTTCTCTATTCTGGGTCAGTTTCGGTTTCTGGCCCAATGCCCTCATGTCTTTTGAAAACACTTCTTCCCAGGTGAGCTTGGTTATACCACTTTTCCTTAAACCGCCAAATATAATAGTTCTACATTTTCCTACCTAATACTCATTCATTTGTTTTCCTCTCTACAAAGCCAAACCATCACAGTCTATTACATCTAATTACATCTGACAACTCCTCTATTCCTAAATCTTCATTACTTAAACCATTCATCAAGGATACTCCCACTATTCTTCTCCACATCTGCATTTCTGTCCTCTCCAGCCTTCTTAAGGTTTCAGCCATCATAGGCCAAGTTTTGAACATTATACAATAGGCTACTTCTTACACATGCTTTATATACCTTAGCCTTCAGGCTCAATGGTATTCTCCTAAAACAGAATTTTTTTGAATTTTCCATCCTACTTTTATTCTTTTTTCGACCGCTCTATCCAGTCCACCCTCCGCACTTAGTATATCACATAGATAACAAAAAAATTCAACTATTTCAAATACCAAGTTTTTGTTGAGGTCTCCTTTCAAAACACAGCATCTTTTGTGTTTCCATTTATCACATTTTACACATAGTATTGAATTTCATCTTACTCCTTTATCACAAACAGCACAGGAGAATTTACCACATTCAACAGTATCTGAATTCTCTCCATTCCACACAATTTACCAACATTTACTTTTACACCCTTTCTGTCCATGGATATTTTCCAAACTGAAAGCTTTTTTTTCAGTTACTTCTCAATTTCTGCTATAAGAACCAGGTCATCGGCATACAAAGTCTACCGTGGCAATCCACTTCTGATCTCCCTACTAATCATTTCTAATACTATAATAAAAAGTAGAGGACTTAGCGCTGAACCCTGATGTAAACCCACCTGAACATCAAACGACTTACCTACACCATGGTAGATCCTCATCGCCGTCTTGACTTTTATACATACACATCACTGTGTCTACTCTTTTACGTCGCCTTTCCTAAGTATCGATCTAACCACTTCTTTTGGTACCTTATCATAATCTTTTTCTTAGTTCTGAACTTTTCTTGATTTTGTCAAACAATAAAAATTGCATCAATAGTACTTTTCCATGAAGATAAACCAAACTGCATTTCGTCAATACTAATCCCTTTCTTTTCTCACATATCTCCATATCTTGTTCTCTTGCACTGGCTACCTATAAAATATAGAATAATTTTTAAAATTTGCACGTTCATGTATAAGTCTCAGTCTAAATTATTTCCTAAGTATTTATCAGATATATTAATTGAACCTAAACGCCCCGGTTTACGATTGTCTTCTTGTCTCGCTTTTTCTTAACTCGTGTTAAACGCTCTTTTGCCAAATCTGCTTTTGCTTTTTCTGGTCCTTTTCTCTGGAACTCTCTACCTACTTCTCTGACTACTTCTCCATCACTTGCGAAGTTCAGAGCGGATCTCAAGACCCATCTGTTTTTTAAAATTCATTGAGGAGCGCTGTTGAACATCGCGGAAATAGCGCTTTATAAGGTAATTGATTGATTGCCAGTTAAATTTACTTTGCTTAAATATTTACATAATAGTTCCATTATTAAAATTATGATAGGTTTAATTTAACTAATATATTAATTGCTTTATTTATTTTAATTTAATATTTAATTCAGGTGCATGACATTCGCGATATGCAGCGGTCGATAATTAAAAACTCACTTAACTTTTATTTGTTTGATCTATTGTTTACACATAGAGCAATATTTAATGTCAAAGTTTCATATAAATAACACTCAAAAAATAAAAAATTTTTTTTGTTAGATGATTAAAATTAAAAAACTAAATAAAACAAAAATTTTTATTATAATTAATATATTATGAAAAATTATAATTGTAAATTCAAATCCAATCACTTTATGTCGATCATTCACTTTTATTCGTTTTACCTGGCTTTTAAATCTTAAGCTAACTAATGAAATGTAAATAGCTGAATGATTAATTAAAATGAGGTCCGAGCCAGTTTTGTTGAATATTTTTTGGCAGTTGTGTGTGTTGCTGCAATTAATAAATGCTTCCTTGGTTCACGTCAGCGTCGGTGAAGCTAGTAATATTTTTGAAGGCATCGGAGCAATAAGTGGTGGCGGTGTGAGTTACTCCTTTATTTATTTTATTTTTATATTGTTAAAATAAAATATAAATAAAATAATCATTGTCGGACTTACACTATGTCGTTTCTTTAAAATTATAGTAAACATTAACAGGCGAGGATGCTACCTTATTTAAAATTTATAATTTTTTCATTTTCATATAATTTGGTTTGGACTAGCAGGTCGCATAACGTTAAATTAAAAAATGCGGAAGCGCGCGCGCTGAACCTTAACAAATTTTCCTGAAAGTGAATTTACATTGTTATCGCAAACTCGCGTTTTCGTCGTCGTTATTTTTGTTTAATTTTCGAAAATGCGCCCATCTATATAATTTTTGGTTGTTATGAGCGATAAAAGAAATGTGTATTATTATAAAAATATTTTTTCTTTGTTGTTATGAGCCACATTTGTTGCAGACTCTTCGCTACGAGGTTGGTGTATTTTAAATTTTTTTTTTAAATTAGTAAAACATGAGCAACACCGACTTTTTTGAAGAAATGTGATAATTAACCATTTATTAACATTCCATAAAAAATATTTTTGAAATTAGAGTATGAGAAATTTTTTTACGGGTTTTTTTCGGCGCGCACCACGCGGTCACGAAAATGCATTTTATTGGTTGTGTTTTTTTTATAAAATGTTCATAACTGCTAAGTTTCATAAGCAACACCGAATTTTTTTGAAGAAATGTGATAAATAACCATTTATTTAACGTTCTATATATATATATATGTATATATATAACCATTGTAATATGATTATGATTATTAAATTTTAATATATAAATTATAGATATATATAAATTTATTTTATAATTTTATAATATATTTATTAAATTTAATTAATCATTTATAATTAAATTTTATTATAAATATAAATTATTCATAATCATTATTTTCTTATTTTACAGCTGGTATAAAAACAAGAAGAAAAAATTGTGTTGTGTTCGATTTTAAATCGTTCTTTTCACGTCTTGTGCGCGAATATAACATTGAGCGCCACTCTTAACATGGCGCAAGTTGAAAGTAAAAATAATTCTTTCAAAATTCGTTTTTTCGGTAACAATAATAAATTTGGTATTATTTTAATCAGCAAATTTTAATTATAAGAAAAAGAAGTTTATATACAAAAAAAATTTTTTTTTAAATCGTCCGATCGTGGAGAGACAGAAAACAAAAACATGCAATAGGAAATTACTCACTTTGAACCAGATTTGTGGATTGGAATGACTTTTGATATTTTAAGGGCACTAAGAAAAAACCTTGGTCCATAGATTTGTTATATAGTGTGGCTATATAGTGTGGATAAATTGGATATTAAATATGCTTGATAATTTTATTGGTTATATTATAATGATCTAGTGCATTTGAATTGGAAAATAATTTCTTCAGAGTTTGTTGGTTAAAAAGATTATTGTGCATTATTGTAGATTTTTTGCTGTGGAAAAAATCTGCCATCAGTAAAGTCATTATAAGACAAATTTGTGAAAAAACATTGAAATAATTTGTTATTTATTTTAAATCATCAATTGGTTTCTATTTATAAGGATAGGATAATTCAAAGATTCTTTTTGCTTATTTATAATTGTTTTGATTATTTTTCTAGTGGTTTTAGAACCTCCTCCCTCTAAGCAGTTTTTAATCAGATCAACATTTGCAAAAAGAGTATTTGGTTTTATGTCCAGCTTAGGCTCATTTTTTGGCTTATTAATGAGGTCAACTGTTCTAGCATGTGGGGTCTCCTGAAGAGGAGTAGCCTGGTTTGGGCTAACAAGTTTATTAAAAAAATAGCCAAAGCCTACAATTTTGAGTTTTTAATTTTGGACTTTTTGCTAATCATATTTGCGTCAGTGTTGTGTTTTGTGAGGCTGGTTTAGCAATGTAAGTAGAAAAAGTAGTTCTAGCACTTTTTCCCAAATATGTAGATATTTGATTATTTAATTTAATTCATTTTTAAGCGATAAAATTTTGTTGTTTAACATTGTAAATTGGGAACGAAAGTTTTCTAAACCAATGTCACTTAACTTAGGATAACGCTGGATTTCTTCTGCATCCTAATCACTTGGAAAGTTGAACTGTACAGCAGCATATGTTGGTAGATAATGAAATATTTTCTTGGCCATAATATGAGTTAAAATATCCCTAATATCGTTTGTAACTTTACGGTTTTTTCTTTTCTTTGGTTGTGCTCTGTAACAAACAGTTTTTTGTCAGGCCAGTAAAAAGTAGTTCTTGGTTTTGATTATAAGTAGCCATCCAAACATTTTTTACTTCGTAATTTCTTATCCAATCTATCATCCTATTAAAAAAAATAATGATTTATTAAATAAAATAATAATTTGTTAAATAAAATGATTTTTTGTCATATTGTAATAATAATTTATATAAAAATAATAATTTATTTACTAAAATAATAATTCATTAAATAAAATGAGAATTCATTAAAACTTTTTCAAATGTATTTTATCTTGTCATAGCCTCTTAACCTAATTGTCAGCAGAATTGATTGGAGTCAAAGATTTTGTGTCAGAATTTTTAATGATTCGTCGTCAGATACTTTCCATTTTACATCGGAAAGTGTTGATAATTTTAAAAATATTGCCTGCGTTGAAAAAATTGATAAAGATCTTATATTCAATCATTTTACCAATCAGAAAATTCTTCGTGAGAAAATTTTTCGCAGGAAAATTCTCCACAGGAAAAATTCATCGCAGGGAAAATTATTCGCAAGAAAATTCTTCTCAGGGAAAATTCTTTGTAATGGATTTTCAGTTTTGCTAAGTGCTCTATGATAAGGCTGTTGTTTTATTGTTTTAATTAAATGAACAAATTCTGTTAAGTTTATTGCTTCAGAAATTAAAACATTACTCTATAGACAACTTTTAATTATTTGAAACAAAGATATTGTCCATTGTTTCCTTCATTTCGTGGTTGCTCATCTTTTAAGCCATTGATAAATATCCAAAGAGTCGGGTGACTTACTCCAATTAATTTGCCAAAGACTCTATGTCATCCTTTGCAAGAATTATTAGTTTTGGGAGCGCCCATTAATGCAGCATCATTACAATAACATAGTTCGTATCGAAAACTGGAAGGGCTTCTTTGACGACGATTTGGAAGTCCCATCCATGTGTCCTCAAAGTAATTTATGACTAATACCCACCCCTTCAAATTCTCCTGATAGCTTTTCAAGCTTTTCAACAGTATCAGCTAGGGGTACAAAAGCAAGGGCCGCGAGCATCCACATCTTTAGAGCAAATTCAGCGTCTGTTTTATAACGTTGTTGAAAAATATTAGCTTAAATGTTACGCAAAATCCACTGGCTGAAGTGGAAAAAACAGCCTTTTTGTCTCGAAGCTGGGAACGATTCACCAAAAGCATTAATAGCTGGCAGTTCAAAGTCGGTCATAATCGAAGCTGGGGCCAAATTGGGCTGTGAGCAAATAAGTTGATTAAGAAAACCACGATAAATTTGTTCAGTTTTTGATGGTAATAGAGCAAAAACCGCCGGGATAACACGGTCACCATCAATACCATGAATTGTGTATAGTTGATAGAACAATAGTTGCACAATTTCGAAAGTTTCATCAGCGTACCAATTTGTCGAACTGGAGAGGAGTTAAAGATTGATTTTTTTTATGTGGAAAAAATGAGAAACCGATATGGACCATCATTACTATAGGCAAAAGAAACTGATCGCCAGCGTATGTAATTTGATAATCGGCTGGAATATTGAGTTCTTCCAGTGAAGTTGGATTTGGTGGAGAACGATTCACCGTCTGTCTAGCGTTGCGAACTCCTTTTTTGAACGTGGTAATTGAAGGCAGTTGACCAACGACTGGTTGTGATAAATCAACAAATGCATCCTTAATTAACCGATGAGTGGCATTCTGCTTTGTTTTTGCTTTTTCTTTGATCACGTTGACAACCCATGCTGCTTGGATTTTTGCAACATTTGCAGCATGGTTATGCTCATTTATTGCTCACGTTTTAAAATTTAAGTATCGTCTGAGTGTAATCGGGCTCGACAATGGATACGTTGAAATTCGCTGCATTTCCATAACATTTTTTGATCTATAGCTCTATCCTTGACGTAAGTGTGACCAGTGTCTAATTTTTTCTTTTTCGCTTATCAAATATTCGAGAGATATATTGTCAGAAAAGTATTAAGACAAAAACTTGTTAAAAATACAGAAGAGTTTTTGAGATGTCAGTGAAAACACCTCAATCACATAATACTAACCAATTAATTTTTTATCTTCTAGCGATGAATTTTTGGCAAATAGTTCTTTTAAAATACAGCAATTGTTAATGTCGCAAAAGTTTTTAATTATGAATGAAAACGGTGACCAAACAAAAAGCTCGGACAAACCCCGTTTGCAATAAACCCCCAAACAAAAACGCTCACTAAAGAATATTTCGAAAAACTCACAACAGAAAAAGCGCACAGTTTTTGTTCATGGTTTTTTTGTCCGTTGGATTTTTGTCAAAGGGTTTTTGTTCAGGAGGATTTTTTGAGGAGTTCTTTTCCGGGGGTAATTGCCAATATTTTTTATACAGCTGCAAACAATAAGTGATTCTTAATAATGCAAGAGAGTATTATTTTAAAGTATATTTTTAAAGATAAATATTAAAAAATAGTTATACTTTAAATAGTATACTATATAGTTATAATGATTTTCCTCATTTGATTTTTAATGATTGAAAAGTGTCTTATTTTATTATAAGGTAGAGAAATTTATTTTAAATTACAAAGCAAAGTTTGAAAAACTTTATAGTAGTCGGAATCTGAGTCGGGAGTTGGAACCGGAAAGTTTTTCAGAGTTTGAGTCGGGCAAATTTACTTCAAGTGTACCTTTAGGCAGGCATACGAGATTGGTGTAATTGAGTTTATCTGTTTTGCAATTAAAAATCAATTTTAATCAATCTATTTTCTAATGTATTATCAGTGTCAATAATTTCCACGTGACGTAGAAAAGTTGCCAAAAATAAAAGATATTTTAAATTTTCTGTTTTTAACAAATTATTCCTTTTTTGAGCAAAATGCTAATGTAGAAATGACATCAATTTTGATACTTTTGTTTCGAAGTGCATAGTAGGTGCTTATATCAATCAATACATATTTTTTAAATGGTTATTTAATTTTTTTTTGAATTATATATAGTTTCTGGCTGATGTTAACGACTGATTTTTAATCTGTTTCCAGGACCTCTTAAGCCAATATTCATTTTTAAAGATGGCATCCACTAAATATTAATTTTTTTAACTTTATATAATATTTTGCTTGATATATCAATATGAAATGTTCGTTTTTTTTGTTGTTTTGTTTTGCATCATATTTGAAAAAAGTGTGGTTTATCGCTTTTTTTAGTTTTAATGATGATTTAGTTATTGTGCCCAGACCATATGGCCTAAACTAATTATTTTTTTTAAACATTATTTTAGTGAAAAGTGGTTTTATTTTTAATATACGGTATAATCGGATTTGAGCTGAGACTTTAGTTAGATTTTAAACGATTTATTATCAGACATGCTCTCAAATGACTCAAGTTATTTGACGATTGAATATCTTTATTCTAAACAAAATTCATTAAAATTACATGAAAAATTTTATATATAGATATGATTTTTTTTTATTCAAAAAACAAATTATTTTTATATATCGGCAATATGTTGCATAAAAATCCGAGTCATTACTGAAATTTTATAGTTGAAGATTCCTTGAGATCATTGCTTTTGTCGACCTGTGACGCAATTTGTTAAAATCTTTATTTTATTTGCAATTGAACATTTAAAAAAAAATTCAATATTTTAATTCTAACTACAACAGTGTATTTAAAATTTATTTTGTTTACATCATACATAGGCCACTTCAAAATTGCTAGTGAACTACCCTGAGCAACAGAGAAATGAAATTTTGGATTATCTTTTTAAGGTAATTCAATTGAATGATATTTTTTAAAAAGATTGAAGTTACAGTAATCTAACCTCGTCTCGACAACACAAATGATACCACAAAACTTGTAAAAATATCAGCTAATAGGCAATTTTTGGTCTGATATAATTTACGCAGCTGTAAAAAACAAGCTGTATGTACCAAGTTTCACTGCATGTGGTAACAGTCAAACAGTACAGTACTCCTAGGTATTTGACCGTTTTAACTGCGTGCAACCGGTTACCAAGCACACCGTAAGTTGTACTAGCGATTTCAGCCATAACTTTTCTTGACCCATACTAATTTAACTCTGTTTTTTCAGTATTTAACTTCAAATGCTTCAGATTCAACCAATCATTTATGTACTTAATACATCTAATCATTCTTTCTGAAATTACCCTAGCATCTTTTGCTAATTCAACAGAACAAATCTGAAGATCATCAGCATACATGTGAACCCAAAACCAGGTTTATTCACCAAACCAGGCAAATGTGAAACATACATCAAATGGCTCTAAAACTGAACCCTGCGCGATGCCAGTCACTATCACCACTTCATCTGACATCAATCCATCAGAGAGAGTTTTTGCGTTCGATCCATCAAAAACGAAGCAAACCAATCCAGAACCATCCCAGTAATACCAAAAGTAACGGCCAATCTCTTTAACAGCATATCATGTCAACTCTATCGAACGCTAAACTGAGGTCGAGTAAAACCAATAACACCGCCCTACCATTATCTTCCTAATTGATACTGTCACAACTCCTTTGGCAAAGCTGTTTCTATGGATGACCCTGGTCTGTAAGCTGACTGAAATTTTGGCGACAACCGGTGGGCAGACCGGTGACTAAACATACGAGCAAGCACCTATTATTCAACTAATCAATGACAACATTTTTTGAGGGTTATGGCATTATTTTTTTGTTTTCTGTCCTTGTCAATATTATCATTATTATAGGTGAGCTCCACGCGGTAGGTTGCCGTGTCCACTGGTTGTTATCATTTTGCACGGTCGTGAGAAAGTTTTCGGGCTGAATGTGTTCCAGTGCTGATAAGCAATAGGTCTGCCGCTATTGAGCACATCCAGGTCTGCCTTGTGGCCAAACAGGGTAAGACGCCGTCTAACAAGAAACTTGACTGGCGGCTGTTGTGTTCTCTTTCTAACCTCGGTGTTTTTGACATGAATACGGTATGATAGACGAAGAATTATGCATAAACACCATTGATTTGTGGCTTCTTCAGCAGCACGGGATGACATAAACGTTGCAGAGTGTGTATTTTCTATAAATAATTGACTTTTTTTGTTATCTTGAATTTATATTTTGTTGCAATTTTTTTTGATTGGATTTATTTTGGATCATTACTTTTCTGTTACTCTCTACTAGATGGCTCTGCAAGCGCAAGATTCGGGTCTCCTAGTATATAGCATTTGTTGTTCTCATGTATTGATTTGATAAGTAAAAGCTTTATTGAATTGAATTAAATTTAATGATTTTTTTTAGGTTTTATCCAATGAATGGTTTTCACTATATTTCAGCTTATGAATGTTTTTAATTAGGTTTCATCAAATAAATGATTTTCATTAGGTTTCATCCGAAAATGTTTTTATTTGGTTTTATATGATGAATTGTTCTAACTTATTTATTATGTTTCATACGATAAATGTGTTCTTTGCAGCCATATTATGGCGCCTCATTGCAGATCTTGAAAGTCGAAATAGGAGGTGATTCGCAGAGCACAGGTTATTAAAGTGGTTGGATTTTTTAATATTAAATATCAACGTTTGTTGACCGATTTTAATGCTTATATATTAAATATCTGTTTTAAGATTTTTGTTCATTTTTTAGTTTTTTTAATTTCTTTAATGATGAAAATTTTACTCCCTGAAATTAAATTATGTACAAATGATTACGCAAATGTTGGTAGATGGCTCAGAATCGTCGCACATGCACGCAGAAGATGACGAGGATTACAACAGAGGATACCAGTGGGGGATCATGAAAGAAGCAAAGAAAGTAAATCTGTTTCACTCCTTCTTTCTTCTTTTTGTTACAGTCTCTTTGTTTCAAAAACTAAGTTGCCAATAATTTTGTCTGAATGTTAAAACATGATGCTTCTAGTTTAAAAGATAAGGCCGTGGTTAGTAATGACCGATGTGCTAAAATGACAAGTTATGACTTCTAGTTAGGCAAATATCCTGAATCTTTAAGCTTCTAAATATAACTAAAAATTTAGATTTTCAAATTTCTTTGTTTTTGTTGATGATTTTGTAACGTGGTTAATATAGCATAGCATCTGTTAAGGATGCTTATGACCATGCGGCAATATTTTGATATGATAGCATAATGGTGATGATAATAAAAAATATGAACAGTAATTTAATTTTTTAAATTTTTATGTCGTAAATTATAATTTTTTGGATCTTATAGTGCAGCCCCGTTAAACGCAGAGCTGCTTACGTGTTATTCTAAACTTATAATTAAACCTTCGTACCACAAGGCATGGGCGTAGCCAGGGGGAAGGGTTTGGGGTTCAAACCCCCAGAAATGAAGAAAATATAATAATGTGTACTTATGTTTAATTGAAAAATTTTCTTAAAAAATATTCTATAAAATTTAACGCTATAAATTTTTTGTTTTTGCAGTGAGACATGGGCTATAAAAGCGAGAGATATGCAGCGTATGGAAAAGGCATAAAAAATGTTGAATAGGTGGATATGTGGCATAACACTGAGGGACATGAAAACGAGTGAAGAGCTCCGACAAAGGTTAAATATAGTAAAGGTGTGTGATAGAGTGAGACAGGGTAGATTGAGATGGTTTGGACACGTGGGACGGAGAGAGGAGGATGACTGGGTGTCAGCATGTAGACATGTGATAGTTGACGGGGAGAAGGGTAAAGAAAACGGAGGAAAAACTTGGAAGGAGTGTGTGGCAGATGACATGAGAAAGATGAAGTTGAGCAGGAAAGATGCACAAGACCGCGATGTATGGAGGAGTTGCATCCTTGGAAACCGTCCAACCAATCCGTGCATACGCGGATCCACGAACATTAAAACGATGATGAAGTTCACGATATTCGATGAACTTTAGATATAATTAATAAATATTGTCTTTGGTAACAGAAAATCTTTACATTAGATCGTGTTTGTAGTTCCCTGTCTTCCTTTTTTGCCTGTTGCTACGACTAATAGCGTTAAAAGTTGTATTATATTATATCCGATTCTATTGAAATTTAATTTTCCTTGATTTATTGGTAGTTTAAAACATTTTAAGAAGTTAGAAAAGCTCGACTTTTTGCCATTTTAGCAGATGGTATTTACTGATATTGCAAATTTTGAGCAAATGTAACTTTGCCTGCGTTATGTTGATTCTGATGATTCTAAGAACCACACTATCAAGGAAATGTTCCTTGGATATGTACCAGTTGTTGATGTCACTGGCAGTGGATTGGCTACTACAACTCTTGATAAAATTAAAAATAATGGTTTAGAATTTTCTCATTTGGTTAAACAAGGTTATAATGGAGCTGCTTCAATAAGTGGGTATTTGCATAGTGCTTAAGCTTATGTTAGAAAAGAGTGTAATCATCCTTTATATGTTCATTGCAGTGCACGATCTCTTAATCTTTCTATTGCTGATTCTTGCTCACAGTCAGAAATCCGAAACTGTATAGGCAGTGTTCAATCTGTTGGTAATTATTTTAAATTTTCTGCCCAACGAACTGCTGCACTAAAAGAAAAAATATGCCAAGTTTTGACATTTCCAGCAAACCACAAAAAATGTTTACTTGCTATGTGTGATACGAGGTGAGTTCACAAACTCGAACCTGTCATAAGATTTAAAGAGTTTTATCCAGCGATCATAGCTACTCTTAATGAACTGAAGAATCATCGAAATAGCGAAACTTCCCAACAAGCAGTCAAACTTCTTTGTACTACCCTCGATTCTGATTTTGTGATTGCTTAGTAATATTAGAAAAAGTCATGGGTTATATATACATTTCCACTTTTAAAACAATTGCAAGAAACTGAGAAACTGACACAAACCTCACTGTGGCATGTTACGTATGGACAATATACCAAATTACTTCCTAAATCTGCCTTGGAGAGCCTGGATATGTGCAATAAAATTTTTTTGACAACTTTGCCTGTATCAACTGCAATTCCAGAAAGAACATTCTCAAGCCATGTCTGTAGCAAGAATCTCTGCGGTGTATATTGAAGTAATTCCTGGTAGGTGCATCATTAAACCATGAATCCGTATCCTTTGCCAGTAGACCACCATTGCTGCAGACGTTGAATTTTTTCTTGTTGACCCATCCGTATATAGTTGAATAAAATTTAAATTGTTATTAATTTTTTCTTTAACTAAGGTTTTTGCTAATTTCACATCTTTGCCCATTCCTGTTATTGTCGTATCAATTTCTGGATGCTTTAGTAACCAAGGAGGAAATTCAAACTTTAATTCATCCACGGCTTTTATATTTTTAATGTCTTTGATGACTTCATTTAGTCTTATTGAAAATGTTGGAATTCATTTTGATTTTGGTACTTTGGCTTTTGCTGTTATGTATTTGTATGCCGGGTTTTTTGTTATCTGAGATTTAATTTTTAGATAGTAAATTATGGCTATATTTGGTGTCTTAAATTCAATGGCATTTCTCCTGCCAAAACATGGAGACTTATGGATGGTGATGTTTTGTATGCTCCTAGACACCTTCTTAACGTATCGTTGACTATTGGGTGTAGAATCTTCATGTAGGATTTTTGTGTAGAGCCATAGACTGGAGAACCATAAACCAATATTGCTCATATAATTGCTTGGAAAATTGTTATCAAATGCTTTTGTTTTGCTTCCCATTTATGTTAGGATAGCACTTTGATTAAATTGAGTGCTTTTAGGCATTTTCTTTTTGTTTTTAAATTTTATTCCATTTTCCAGTGCCCAATTTTCAATGGATTTTAGAGTTTTGTTTATTTCATTCTGCATTTTATCATGTCTTTATTTTTAAAAGTGATTGTGACATCATCCATGTAAAGACAGATCATCGTGTTTTAGGAATTATTTTTGTGATATTATCTAAGCTAAGACAGAATAACTCTGGTGACAAAATGCTGCCTTGAGGGATACTCAACTCTGGATGCAATGTTTCTGAAAGGACATTATTGACTTTGACTTTAAATGACCGGTTTGAGAAGACGTCATCTTAATCCGGATTCATGTATTTTTTTTAGGTTACCATATTTCCAAGCTGTGTCATAGGCTTTTTCAATGTCCAAGAACAGAGTTATCACTTGTTCGCTCTGTATTAAAGCTTGTCTTATGCAATGTTCCCTCTAACCTGCGCGGCTGCGCGCCCGCGCAGTAGTTTGAATACGCTGGCGCAGCTAATTTTCCTTCCGCGCAGTAAATCAAACAACTAACTCGATATTGTAAAAATAAAAGTTTACATAATTTTTTTTCCAATTTTATATTACCAAACCTCGTATTTTCAATTTTTTTTTAAATTAAGCACTACATCGTTAGTCATATTTCGCTGCATTTATCATTTATGTTAGGCATATCATCAGTTATGTTAGGCAAAAGGAATGGAGTTGTTGCGTTGATTCGTGCTGAGGTTCCGCATCTTACTGAACAACATTGTGTAGCGCATAGAGAAGATCTTGGTATTGATGATGCCTGGAAAATGTTACACTTATGCCAAAAATTGAAACTTTACTCAGAACTGTTTATACAGTTTTTAGTAGATCCAGCATCAAAAAAGCCAAACTTGAAGTGCTTGCTGAAGTTTTAAATGAAGATGTTTTATCATTCAGACCACTTGTCAAAAATTACACGGTTGCAGTCAAATATTTTAAAAATCAAACGGAGACAGAAAATGATCCGATAGCAAAATATTGCTTAAAAGAATTGCAAAAACCCCAGGTTTATGTTGTTTTATTTATACTTAAGGATGTGTTAACTGAGCTATCTGATTTATGTAATACATTTCAAAGAAGTTGTATATCAACTATAGAAGCTGTTCAATTTGCTAAGGCAAAGATTTTCAAATTAAAATCAAAATATTTAGAAAAAAACAAAGCTTCTTGGAATGATGCAGTTGTAACACTTTTATCAACTACAGGCTACGAAGATACAGATTTGAGTGCAATTTTGAGGTTTATTGAACGGTTGTGTCAGCATTTGCAGGAAGGGTTTCTAGCTGATGAATTAAATGAATGGATGGCGTTTGATACCCAAGCAGTCAAAAATCAAAATGATTATAAATTTGGAAAAAGAGAATTAAATGTATTAGTTGAAAGATATAAACATTTGTTTCCAGAGATCTCATTTGCAGAAATTCTA
Organism: Helobdella robusta; assembly: GCF_000326865.2. Lineage (NCBI taxonomy): Eukaryota > Metazoa > Annelida > Clitellata > Rhynchobdellida > Glossiphoniidae > Helobdella > Helobdella robusta. The sequence continues at coordinate 396,958 of NW_008705028.1, read as the reverse complement.
TCTGAATATAACAATTTTAAATTTCTTTTAAAAGAGAAACTTGAATTTGGAAATGTGAAAGCATTCGATGATGTGATTGATTTTGTGCTAATGGAAGAAAAGTTTACTACTATGAAAACTTCTATGAAGAAAAGTTTACTACTATGAAAACTTTTATTGATATATATATGGTACTTTTCAAGCTTTAAGTGCTGATGCTGAACGTGGTTTTAGTTTGATGAATGCTATTAAAACTAAATCACGGAACAGACTTGAAATAAACCATCTGGACATGTTAATTCGAATAAAGTTTTATTTATTGAGTGGGCATCAAGTGGACATCGATGAAGTTTATAAATTCTGGATAACCAACAAGTGCAGAAGAGAAACTAGTGAACAAAATTGATTTAAAGTAATTTTTTATATTTTTTGAGTTTTAACATTTTTAACTGAATTATACGTCTATTTTAATAAATATATAAATAAACCTTATTTATGTGTTCACATATTTATGTATTTGGCAGCATTTTGGTACGGTTAAAGTTTTTCGACTATCGCAAATTTGCTCAAACTGTTGTTGTTGTTGTTGTTGTTGTTGTTGTTGTTGTTGTTGCCCTGGCAGGGAGGGTATGTTGCAACGGTTTGTTGAACATCTGGAGAGTACCAGAATATCCAATCGGCTCCACCACGAGAAGGCCTTTGTTCCAGAGTTGTTCCAAACTGTTGAAATACTTGCTCAGTGAATTTAATTTTTGCACACAGCTTGTTCTTCCTTAGAGGGAACATTGGTCTTATGGAAGTTTCAAGTGATATCAAATGATCTAACATAGATTTTCCCTTTGATACCTCCACATTGATATTTAGACAAAATTTGATTTTTTTCAAGAAACCAATTTAATCTATTACTAACTATTTTCTCCATGATCTTGCAGATACAACAAATCAAAGAAATTGGTCCGTAGTTTTTTGGATAAGTTTTGGCTTTTTTTGGTTTATTTATGGGCTATTGCCTGAAGCCAAATATCTGGAATGTTTGTGTTAATCCATATGCAATTGTAAGCTCTAAGAAGTATTGATAGCGCTTTTTGAGAAAGGCTTTTTATCATCTTGTAGGAAATTTGATCAGGACCAGGAGTTGAATCACTGCTATTATTTATTTCAAACGTCATTTCTCTCATCATGATTGGTGTATTATACAATTCTTGTTCTTCTGAATCAAAATTCAAAACGTTTTCTTCTTTTCTTGATTTAATATTTGCAAAATTTTTGTCTTGAATTTCGGAATTTTGATGGAAGTTGCAGGCTAAAATATTTGAAATTTCATTATCAGAACTAAAGAATTTGTTATTGTAGATAATATGACTAATTCTGCTATCATTATTTTTATTTTTTATTTTTTTCATCATTTCCCATAATGTGTTAATTGGAGTATAACAATTGAAACCTTCAATAAAAGAATTTCAACAATGTTTCTTTTCATCTTTTACTGTTCTGCGATCCTCGGCTTTTAACTTATTGTAATTTATAAAATATAATTGAATGGGGGTTGCCATTAAATGCTTTAAATGCTTTCTGTTTTTTTTATTGCGTTTTTGCATATTTTGTTAAACCAAGGATTATGTGTTTTTTCCTTTTTATTTTGCATTACTGGGGTAGTTTGTTTTATAGTCGCGGTTATTATTGTCATCCACTTGTTCATTGATTTATTATCAATTATTTCAAAACCATTCATCAATTCTTCTGTCTTTTTTTGAATTCATGTCAGTCAGTTTTGTTATAATTTAACCTCTCTTTTTCATTAACTATAGGATCTTTATATCTAATTGTTAATATTATTGGAAAGTGATCACTGCCATGGAGATCCTCTTCAGCCTCCCATTCTATATCTAAATACTAGGTCAATCATAAAGGAAGTATTTATGCGCTCATGGAAATTTTTCGGGTTTATTGGTTTAATGAGACAGAAATCATTTTCACTTATACTTTTTTCTAATTCTTTACCTTGTGCATTTGAACTTAGACATCCTCATAATTGATTGTGTCCATTAAAATTTCCCAACACAAGAAATGGTTTGGGGATCTGCTGCAGTATCTGGGCTATATCTTTGGATTTTATTAACATATTTAGGTTTATATATCCATTACATACTGTTATTCTAGTGGCTATGAAGTGGTGTTCTGTTATTACTTGGAAATGAGATGGAGTCACTCTATGATGAGCTAAAATGGGTGTTCCAGCTGATGGATTAGTCTTTGTTGTTGTGGCTGTTTTGTGGTAGATGGTGTAATTTTTAAAATTTATCTGTTTGTTTTCAATAGTTTTTGTCTCTTGCATACCAATTATATGAGGGTTATACTTCTGAATTAATATCTGTAGTTCAGGAAGGTTATTTTTCATCCCTCTTATGTTCCACTGAAGAATTTTAATGTCAATAGCATTTTCCTCTGTGATTAGAAGGAAAAACTTCATAATTATTACTGCAAGGTTGATTTGTGGTTTTGTTGTTAGTTAATATTTTATTCAAAGTCATTTTTACATTTGTTAGTGTTTTTGGGGTTTGTTAATTTTATATTATTATGAATTTCTCAATCTTCGTCATCTTTCATCTCACTGACACAATCTGAGTCATTGTTCATGCTTCGATCGCTGGGAAAATGATAGATGTCTGTTTTTCATTTGTTAATTTCTTTGTTATTTTTTTAGGTTTTGGTGTTTTGCAAGAATTTTGTTCTATTTTATTTTTTTCCTGTTTATTTTATTTTTTTCCTGTTTTGTATTTGAAAGTAAGGATTGATTACCGACTGATTTCTGGACATATTGATTTTTACCTAATGGAATATTTAATAAATTACACTGGATGCCCTGGTCTACTTTCATACTGTTTTTTCTACGATTTGAGAGTATAGAGGATTTTGAATTTGTGAGATTTGTGCTTTTGCCTGATTGTATGGAATGTTGCATTTTATTTTCTCTTAAATGATATTTTTTCAAGCAAAAATTTAGCACATTCTTTAGAGAATGTTTCATGTTTTTGTTTGCAGTGAAAACACTTTGGTTAGTTTTGGCATGGTGACTCCCAAGTATGCCCGTGTCCTGCTTGTCCACATTTTGCACATATCATCTCCTTGGTTAAATAGATTTTATGATAGTGTCTATATCTTTGACACCTCGTGCATCTCATCGGTGGAGGGATAAATTTTTCAACTTTTAGTAATTGAAAAAACACCTTCAACTCCTTAACGTGTTTGAGGTTATTTTCCGGTTATTGTTTGTTATTTTTATATTATGAACATCTATAACACCTTGGTCAAGTAATTTCTTGTTCAGAACTGTATCTAAATATTGTTGTTTTAATGACACCTTCACTGGTATTAAGTGTCTTATGAGGAGAAAATTTAACTTTTTCGTTTATAAAGTTATCCATTTTTAAAACATTTTTCCTCTACACAACTTTTTTTATTTTAACTAGAATTCTGTTTTGCTGGATTTTGATGAATTCTAATTCTCCAACTTCATTTTGAAAAAAGTTTGATTTTAAATATGGATAATCGTCTGAAGTCGTGGTCAGGGACCTGAGTTGCCCGTTCAATAACGAAAAACATTGGACCTTCAGGTTGATGATGCGACGGAGTCTGATGATAAGTCCACTCTGGACCTTTTATGTCGTTGCGCCAGTTTGGCTGACCCACCGGAGCTCTTCCCGTTATCTTCAAACAATTTGCGTCAACTATTAACTGATTAATAACAATCAATAACTAATGATTTTACTATAATATTAAAGCCAATTAGCGAAAAATTAATTTTAATTTAATTTTTTGCAACATCGGCATTAACCATTTATAACTCAATCCTTTTTAAATGTGATAAACTTAATAGTAATTAGCAATGTTTCGTTGTCGATGTAGTTGAGAAAATTTTAAACATATATTTAAATTAACAAATGTGTGTGTTTATATAAAATTGGAATTCAATAACAAATTTTTTCAATTTTTCAAAACCCCCCGAAAAAAGTTTCTGGCTACGCCCATGCCACAAGGGTTGTACTGTCTACACACCACACGATGCACATACACATACGTGTGTACGCGCAAGCCCCGCATCAAACGCGTATGATAGTCTTTGAGTTTCGGACAAACAGTATTCGAACCAGGCTGTCGCGAAACAGCAGCGCGAGACATGGAACTCCCATTGACTAAGCTAACTTGCCGGCCAAAATTCTCATTTGACTTACCCAATCACGTAAACGCCCGGTTATGTTTATGCATTTACAATTTTCAACAGCTTCGAGCAGGAGAGTCATAAACGACCGTAGGAACGTGAAATTTGCGCCTTCTATTTTGCCATTTATGTTATGTTTTAATAATGACAATAACTTGAACACGAAGAGAAACCCGTCTATAAAGTTGTATGGTCTTCCATGGGTGTTCCCTGGTTGGTTGGCCGATGACAGAAAGCTCAATCCATACTTCAACATTTCATCCACTGTCAGGTTCGTTTACTTATTTTATGTAGCCGTTACAATAAAACGTGGCATTATGTGAGATACATGTTTGATATTTACATTATGACATCGTGATGTTCATTGCGTCTATGGTAGCGCAAAAAATGCACTCGAGTTGCCTTGCGAGACGTCTCCAATTTGAATGGTTTTTGTTTTTCCAATTTACATTGAATTGTATCTAAAACCTTTTTATATTTACAAAGTCAAGTTCGCGCGGCAGGGTGTAGAATCACTTATATTTTGTTAGAAGATTTGATTCCACTCGTGAAAGAAAGGCATTGCCTCGACCTGCAAAATTTTACGACGTTCAGAGCGCCATATTTTTTAAAATTTTAACCGTAAAATGGAAATTTAAGTTGTGATATGAAAAACGTTATTTTATAAAAATGGCTTAAAGAGCATTTATTTATAATTCTACTCAACATCATCATTATGCATTTAAACATTGTCGGATTGAAAATTCTACTGAGCAAAACTAACAATCCTCAATAATGGATGTAAAACACCACGAGCTAAAATTAGTGCCGACTATAAAAGAGACTGCGATAACTATTCTGATAAGTATTCGGGCTGCTGGTGAATCCTCGGTAGGGACGATTAATATTCTTTTTTTCTCCCGTTCACTGTCCTGTTCTCAAACATAAGCGCAACGGCAACAACATTATCATCATCTTTATGCATTCAAAAGTATATTTTGTACGAATCTTGCGAAATAAAATACTTATCTAAAACAAATCAAGGGCTTCAAAATTATGATTGCTTGCTGTGTAGTTAATAAGGCTCTGCGTGAAGAAATTTTTAAATTTCATAATTCCAATACGTGTTTGGGTTTGCTAAACACACGGGAAAATAAAAATTAAAAAATTTTCAGCCTGATTATTAATTTCAATAATTTATCCGCTTAAGAAATCTTGCATGTCAAATTTATTACATTCTAATTTCACTTTTACAATTTCAAAAACTATTTAATGTTTTCTTTGATGAAAAATTTAAGTGTTATAAATTAATTGTTGTTTATTCAATTTTTTAATTTTTTGAGTTAGACATATTTTCTTGTTTGATTGTCATTTTAAAAGTATTAACAATTATAAAATTGTTTTCTGTCTGTTTGTTGTGTAACCAGTTAAATTGTATGCTAGTACGAATTTATTCATTAACCTCTGACATAATTTATTTATGGTTGAAGATACGTTGTGAACTGGATAAAGGGAGCAAAGGTTCATCACGATCTAGATATCAATTATATCGGGGTTCAGATATTTTTTATAAACCGTTTCTTTTTTTCATCATCACTTCACCAATTTGAGCATTGCTAATTCAACTGAACATCCTTTCTACATTAACCACAGTTTGATTCATTATTGTTGTAGTTCATTTCATTACTAATTCTATCAAAAACATTTCTATTAATATTTAAACAAGTGATATTTTGGTCAACAAATATTTGATTGATTGATTGATTGATTGATTGATTGATTGATTGATTGATTGATTGATTGATTGATTGATTGATTGATTGATTGATTGATTGATTGATTGATTGATTGATTGATTGATTGATTGATTGATTGATTGATTGATTGATTGATTGATTGATTGATTGATTGATTGATTGATTGATTGATTGATTGATTGATTGATTGACTGACTGATTGATTGACTGATTAATTGATTGATTGATTGATTAATTGATTGATTGATTGATTGACTGATTGATTGACTGATTGATTGACTGAATGATTGACTGAATGATTGTTCTTATAAGTATTATTTAATTTGAAGGTATGAACGAAAGAGAATGCAAC
>NW_008705028.1:386441-390622 GCF_000326865.2 Helobdella robusta | reverse complement strand
AAAGCTTATGTATGTAATTGTACTGTCATACCATGGAAATCTTGATATATAGCAGCAGAAAACACAGTCTGCGTGTGCGCCTAGACCTAACTAGGAATGAGATTTGTGTCTGACTCGTGTCTCTATTTTTTTAGTGTATATTATCAACAAAAACATCAAAAATATTAAAGAAATAAAAAACGAATAAAATCGTATTATAGTAAACATAAAAATTTCATATATAAACTTTACTGTTCAATTTAGTTGTTAAATCAAAACTATTTGTTGTGTTACAAAATTTTTAGAATATGGTTAAAAATATTTTTCTACAATTATGTTTTTTGTTGGTGTTTTCAATAGAATGAATGCAATCTATAAAAGGATGGTCGTAACTGGCTTGCCTGCTTGGGTCTCCGAATCGCATCGGATGTTATCGGGCTGTGCTTCCTTTTCTCTGGATATCCATGATGCATATATTCCTTACAATGCAGCCATGTAAACAGACATACGTACATACATACTGTCATTAATATGCGCACTGTACTCACAGTACACATAACATAATTAATTCATGAAGTTGTTGAGACGCACGCTGAACGATAATGGCTTGAATGACGTGAAGTTGGTTGCTCCCGACGCCATGAATTGGTCGTATGTGGATGAGCTCATAAGTGACGAGGAACTCAGGAGTGCTGTCGATATAATTGGGTTAGTTAAACTGCTGTTCATTATTCTTGTTTTCTTCTTTATTGTAAAACGCAATTCTAAATTATTTCGTTACACGAGACGCTATATCATTTTCAAGATAGCACAAGTTAGATGTTATATCATTTTCAAGATAGCACTGGATAGATGTTATATCATTTTCAAGATAGCACCTGATAGATGTTATATCATTTTCAAGATAGCAATAGATAGATGTTATATCATTTTCAAGGCAACACTACCCAGGTGGTTACAGTCCAGATATCGCTCGATCGTTATCAAAGAAGTTGTGGGCATCCGAAGATTACAGCACGGTTGATGACGTCATTGGATCTGCTTGCTGGGCAAGGGTGCGTTTGTTGTGTTGCGGCACTTACTTCGTTGTGTTGTGTTTGTACAGGTGTCCGTTCACAGTGATTGCTAAAATGTTTGTTTGACCCTTTCTTATACGTGCATGGGTGTTTAATTTTGTAACGAGAGTAGATATTTAATGTGTGTAAATTTATTTTGTAATTAACATGCATACAAAAGGAAAATTTGGCATGGTAAGATCGTTTTACAATTAGGAAGATAAATCTTTATCACAATATATTATCAATCCTAATCAATGCTCGTTTATGGTCTCCTTCCGCAATTTATTAAGCGCACTTTATTTATTTATTTAAAGTTTAAAATTTTTTTAAATATTGCACCTGCGTAAATGGTATCCCTTTTCACAACATAATTTTTTCATTCTCAATTAAAATCAATTTACATCATATTTTTATTTATATCTTTAAAAATTGTCTTTCAACTGACTGATCATTTTGTTAAGTTTTTATGGTAAATCCGTTTAAATAAAATGCTTTTTACTTTTTTTTTCATGAAATAATCAAGGTCCTCAGTGAAGGGGTTGTATTTGGATATTTGACTAGGTTAGTTGGTTCATTGGTTAGTTGTGCGTTGTTATGTTAATACTTTATGTTAATATTTTATGTGTGCTGTTATGTTAGTGCTTGATATTTTACCATCAACTCATAATAGTTTTTTTTTGGAGTTATTTGTCAACTTGACTGATCCGCATCACCATTCCGATTAACTTCGTTTTCAATAAAGCTTCATAGCATGGAACATGGTGTCCAGTTATTATGAAGGTTTGCCTTACTCCAGAAGTAGCTTAATGACGGCCAACCAACCGTGGAGTGGTCACTATGAAGTCAATGGACCAATCTTTATTACTGGTCAGTTGGCTACTGTGCCAGTTGGTTGGAGTGGTACTGACTGGCCGGTGTTTTCTAGTTGTATGCTGGTTGCTTGGTATGCTGGTTGATTGGTTTGAGTGCTGACTTTCTGACTGATTGATGTGCGGCGGTTGGTTGACGTTTTGTTTTGCGTGCTTACTAGTTGGTTAGTGTGCTAGTTTGTTGGTTGATCGGTTGGTCGGTCATTTGGTCAGTTGGCTGCTGTAATGACTGGTTAGTCTATTAGGTTGAGAGTTGGTTAGTATAATGGCTAGTTGATGCACTTGTTGGAAGGCTAATTTCTTAGTATGATGGTTGGTTGATATGTTTATGAGTACATATTTTCCATTTCTTATTTTTTACATATTTTTATAATATACCAGTTCATTCTCCTCTATCTACATGTTGTAATTAGGTTCATGAAATTATTTATCTAATCTCCAATGTTTTCTTTTCAGTCTTATAAATCTAGATAGCTTCTGGTTTTTGAATTTCCGTAAGCATTGAAATTTGTCAATTTAATGAAAATCTAATATCACTGGTTGGCGAAAAATGTCGAGACGGCTCATTTCATCAAATCATTTTTAACTTTTTTTTGTACGTAAAACATGACAAATTCAAATAAAGTAATCACTTCACATTTGAACGCTATCCATTCCCTCACTACTTTATCTTGCCCTATTATGAACGCTGTCAATCTTGTCCGTATTAAAATAGGTCGAAGAAGACGTTGATTTGTCACGTTATATGTGTGATTATCAAATTTAGATATTTTACTCATTAATACACCTAAATCAGTGGGTCAATCGTCTCATACACGGGAACACTGGACGCTACTTTTCAGTCACTATTTCCGTATACATTTACTCATTCTGTTTATTGCACCAAACGATTAATTTATTAAAACAAGTTCGCAATAACGAGCAAAATGGGGGCAGGCGTCTTTTTCTGATTTAAAAATTTTTTCGTCGTTTGCAAATATGTATATAACTAAGCTCAGTCAATGAACCCACCATTCAGTATTTCACACGTTGTGATAAGACATATCATTAACAACGTCGCACCCGAAATGTTGCCTTGATGATGACGGTTGCGCTAATTTAATTCAATCCAACAGCTCATCACACGCATTTTTATGATGTTGGGTGGGTATACTCTCCTCACGGAGAGGGAGTGGGCGTGTTGAAAGGTGGCGGTACATTTGTAACTCTCACCAATCCAGTATCACGTGACGTCACAATTGTTGTCGAAACCATTGTGAGTTTTCAAAATGCATTTACTATAATAAGATGTTTCATCAAGGATTGTTATTGTTATAATTTATGAACATCATTTTGTTCAATACACTTCTAAATATTATATTGTTGTCTTCAACAACACAGCTTCATCACCTTCACCATAGTCGCATTTCATTCAACGTACATCAGGATCCTATAGATGGCCCCTGCTTGTACCCCATGCACAACAACCAATCTGTCCTTCCATCACAACTCGTCACATTCCATTTGAAAGGACAACTTGTTAGCATCCTATTTTAATTTTGTTTCAAATTCTTGTTTAGTACTGTAATTATTTTCAGAATGTGCCTACACTTATTCCAAAAATGTTTATAGGTTAAAAGTTTAAGGTCATTCATTCCCTCTTGTGCACTTGCTTCAGATATATAAGGATGACACGCAAATTCATGAAATTTTTTTATAACCGACAAACACAGCGTGTATAAATACGCGTGAAAACCACGCATCATTTACATTGCAACTGGTAAGCGCTCTTTGATCTTTTTGCGCTCGAACCGAATCCAGCAGGACCCGGTGTCTTTGATCGTTACGTCATCACATCTCCCATTATAAAGCTTATTATAAAGCTAGTGGCTCCTACATATTGAATGAATTGCATTTATTATATTTTAAATGAATTTTGCACAAAACACTTCATACCACACACATAAATACATATATGCTGCCACACAGGCTTCCATTGAAAGATTGCATGTTTGGATCAGTCAGCTGAACTTTGTCAAACCTGAGGAATCAACTTATATGAAGTACATGCATGATGTTGAAGTATGTAATATTATATATATACATATATATATATATATATATATATATATATATATATATATATATATATATATATATATATATATATATAATGTACGGTTGAAGATTACACCCCATTTTGCAGTTAGAAGTTTTTTAAATAAAATTTCAACAACACGAAGCTGTTTTGTTTCAACTTTATTAAACTGTGAAGTTTGGCTGACGGCCGTTCGGC
>NW_008705028.1:347158-385945 GCF_000326865.2 Helobdella robusta | reverse complement strand
ATATATATATATATATATATATATATATATATATATATATATATATATATATATATATATATATATATATATTTTGGTAACAGACTATTGTTAACGCAACATTTCAAAAATTCAACACTACTTTCAACATTGTTCAACTTTTTTATATTTCTTTTCAATTTATTAATATTTATTGTTCAACTTTTTCATATTTTTTTTTAATTTATTAATAAATATTAATAAATTAAAAAGAAATATGAAAAAGTTGAACAATGTTGAAAGTAGTGTTGAATTTTTGAAATATATATATATTGATACATTCAAATACATTCAATTATTGATGAAAATAATTGTATACATATAATACAAATACATTCAATTATTGATGAAAATCACGGCATGTTCCGCGTTAGTTAGCTTCCTGTTTAATTATTTAATTTTTCCTTTTTTTATAACAATAGATCGTAAATCACTGTCAAGTTTCTTGAGTTCAAAATCAAAATTTTTATAAACTTTTATTTATTTTAAGCATGATAAAACAGCACAGCTTTTTCGGTATTCCTATACCTTTTTCGGTGTTTAAATTGATACGTAATTATATGTGTGGCCAAATGCTTAAGTATATATATATATATATATATATATATACATATATAAATTTTTATTAATATATATTTAATTATTTAATTAAAACTACTTTCAACATTGTTCAACTTTTTCATATTTCTTTTTGATTTATTAATTTCCGAGAAATTAGACATTTTATTGTTTTTTTTTTAAATTTTTATTAAATAAATTGCAAATAGCTATTTCGAGTTATAAATAACTCATCTTCAGTGCATTATATATAAGGTATGTAAGATATTTGATATAAAGGAACAAGTAATTATTAATTTATATAAATTATTTAATTAAAACAGAAAACCAATAAAGTAAATTTAATAACTATAAACAATATAAAACGCGATTTTTAAAATTTTTAAAAATTTTTTTTAACGGCAAGATTGTTTATATTATGGTTGTTAAGGTAAATATCAACGCTCAGCCGAAAAGCGCGAATTAATTTATTTAATTAACTACATATTATTAATATTATTTTGACAATATTTAAAAACATTATTATTATTGTTAACGTTATTATTATTATCATCGCTGTGGTTCTTCTTGCTTCTTGTGATGATGTTCCATTTGCAAGTGATATTTGCGCTGTGGGTTGTGGCGTTGGTATCTACATTGTTGGCACTGTTGTTGTTGTTATTGTTCATGCTGTTGTTGTTGTTGTTGATGTTGTTGGTGTTGTTGATGTTGTTGTTAGGGTTGTCACTATTGATGATGTTCCAATTGCAACTGATATTTGCGCTGTGGGTTGTAGCATTGGTGTCTACAGTGTTGGCACTATTGTTGTTGTTGTTATTGTTGATGTTGTTACTATTGGTATGATTGTTGTTTACATCATCAATATTGTTGGAGATAAAATTATCTTACATACCTTATATATAATGCACTGAAGATGAGTTATTTATAACTCGAAATAGCTATTTGCAAATTTATTTAATAAAAATTTAAAAAAAAACAATAAAATGTCTAATTTCTCGAAATTAATAAATTAAAAAGAAATATGAAAAAGTTGAACAATGTTGAAAGTAGTGTTGAATTTTTGAAATGTTGCGTTAAAAAAAATATATATATACTGTGTCTCTACGGTGTTAATTTTTTTATAGAATTTTTGTTTATTTCATATTTTATTTTATTTCATAATTGATATTTTTGTGAAAATATGAATAAAAAGATTTTGCATTTCTAGGTAAAAGATGGTGTGTTCACCCTTATGCTGCTGAAGAGCTCGATCACCACGCTAACAACGGTTACCAGAATAAAAGAAAAGAAATATCCAAGTTTCATACCTGGTCCTCAGCTTTTTCCCGTGCCTTATTTAGAAGATTTTGAAGGTTGTGACTCATTTGCTATTACGCAACTATTTGTTGCATAGTGTAAAACATATAACTATAATAACTCTTAACAATAATTACTACAGCTCTTTGTAGAGCCAATTTTTCTTTTTTCGTCAATTATTCTCTTATATGGGAGAGAAAACAATCTGGAATGAAAGAAGGGCTATACAAATTGTTGGGAATCATTTGAAGTCGGAAATAAGAAACGAGGATGATGCAGAATGACGAAGACATACAAGCATATGTCAAGGTGAGAGCAAAGAAAATTGAGACTGGTTAAATACATTTCCAGAATGCCAAATGACGGATATTTTGTTTAAAAAATCCTATAAAGCAAAAAATTGGAAAATCCGTTAAGTAAAGATGAGTGGCATTGCAGTATATTAAAGGGAGTGAGTGTTGAAATTAAAAAAATAGTCAAAGAAAAAAATTTAAATAGAAAAAATGACCTCATGGGCTTTAACGGTCTTTTATAGGGTTAAAAAAGGTAATCATTTATGGAGTTAAAGAAGATCTTTGATTATTTGTTTGATTGATTGATTGATTGAATAACTCACCGACCGACATGACTGACTGTCTGACTGGCTGGTTGGTTGGCTAGTTGGTCGGTTGGTTATCTGGTTGGTTAATTTATTGAAATATAATTGGCATGTGTAAAAGTATCGCTTAATTATTTCCAATTATATTTATTGAAAATAAATATTTATAACTTAAAGCCTGGTACACGCTAGCGGACATATTGCGCAATTTGAATTTTAAAGCCTCATGCTCACGTACTTAGGAAACATAGGTGTCATTCTTTGATTTCTATCAACTTTTACATTTTTTAAAATTTAACAGTTGTTATTAATTTCCATTCGTTTTTTAAAGAATTTATTTATTTTGATTATATTTTAATTTTTTTATTTAATTTATTTGCATAATATTTCAGCACATAGGTTTTTTTATTTGGTGTCATCTGAAAAGTAACGATAAGAAACAATTATCGCTGACGAACCTCTCCCTAGTTACGCTACGGCCTATTTATAATGTGAATTTTTTATCGTCGTTTTGTACTTCACCATAAAAAAATGTAATAAAATTTCTAAAAACTGTTACAAAATGTAATCTTTTCCTTAAATAATAAATTTTAATTCTTCTTTACTTTTTAAAATATGTTCCTCGCGAAAAATATTAGCAAATTAAAATTTCAAGACAATTTTTAAAATATTAAACAACTATTTGTTAAACTTGGAAAAAATTAAACTAAATTTTGACCTGAAAACTGAAAAATGAAATGGAATAAAATTACAAAAACCGGTTTTAAAATTTTTTTTTGTTTTAAATAAAATATAATGAATTAGTGAAAAAATTTAAAAAGCTAAAAGTTTTCATAAAATTTTTTAAAAATATTAATGCATTAAATAAAATTTTAAAATAATAGAAATCTGCTTTTTAATGTCTACTTGACGTAAGTATCGATTAATCAAAAGATGTTGATAGATTTTAAGTTATTGCTTGTAAAGGTGCATTTATAATGAAGTTTTTTAGATAAAAATATATTGGTGTTGTGAATGATAATATTTTTTAACTAGAATATTAAGTTATCATTTTTTTTAAATGTATTTAAAAGTATAAAATATGGTTATAATTGATTCACACTAAAATATACTTAGTCAATGTAAAATTCAGAAGAAATGAAGCTTATCCAGATTTATATTAGAAGGAATGAAAAGACGTTAAACAAAATGTACTTTACCTAATAAAGAATTATGGGGTTGTCATTGTTTATATTTAAACGATCACCAGGATACGAACCTGGAGCAGAGCCATTCAACTTGGCCCAACAGTCTGGTTCCTTCGAAGTAACTCGCTCATCTGATCACAGTCGTAACTTGGTCCTTACTCAGATGGTCACTTCATCTCCCGTCGATACGTGTTTCTACAAATTCACAAGACCTCTTCTTCTTATTGGGGATGTAGAATGGTTAGTGTTGTTTTAGAACATTACTTAAGTTTTTCGAAAGAGGGGACCAAACGTGACGCGGCTTCTGTCGCGATTAAATATGGACCATTCTTCAATTTTCTTTTTTACACATATTATTAAAATAAACATTATTCATCATCAATTAGGAGAAATGTTCGAACAAAGGTGAGCGTGTACATTAAAAAAGATGATAAATTAATGGCCAGCAAGAAAACGGATTGGAAAACATTTTCTGACGACAAATCACATGTGCTTAGATTTGGACAAAACAACGCAAGAAAAGATGCGGAAAAAAGGAAACAACCACAAACACATTCTCATGGTGTCTTCATAGCTTCTCAGGTTTATCAAATTATCATAAAAACGACTTTTTTTACCATTAAAAGTCTCATTATTTTTATCCAAACAATATTTCAATTTTAATTTTTTGGTAGATCAGACACAAGTCAATCAATCAATCTTTGTATAGCGTCTAGAGACCCAGTTTCCCGAGGTAGAACGTTGTTTTTTTTTGCCATCAACTTTTTGCGCCAAATTAGACGATCAGTTGTATCCATTTCATTAAAATTTAGAGTTTTCATGTCTTGCTCGATTGTTTGCGACCAGGACTTCTTTGGACGGCCTTTAGGACGTGTACCAGGTACTTCAACATCTGCAAGAGAAGTTATGGCACTGTTTCCACTTCGTTTGACATGACCAAACTACCGCAGACGGTGTTACCGGCATTCGTCATTTATATCATCTAAACCAGCACGACGCAGGATTTCGGTATATTTGATGTGGTCCTTCAGACTAATTTGTTGTATCCATCGGAGCATTTTCATGTTGGTTCGGTGAAGTTGTTGTTCCAGTTTGGTTGTCATTGGTCATGTTTCTGCACCATATAACAACACCGGACGTTTAACAGATTTATAAAGTCTTGATCGTAGTGGTAGTGGGAACTCACGCCGCATCAATATAGAGGCAAGGAGATGCCATTTATTCCAGGCTGCACGTATGCGTGCTCGAACGGCAGCTTCCAGGACAATCTAGAAGATCCCATAGATATTGAAACGATGTGACTTTCTCTACCTTAATGGCTTCAAAAACATTGCTATTTCGTATTTGTTGTTGTGGATTGATGCAAGCAAAACAAACAAAATTGGACACTTTATATAAAGTACCAATTATTTTTGAACAACGTTTGTGACACCACTGGTTACACTGCTGACACTTGATTGAATTGTTACCTACACCAGCTTTACAAACTGAACAGAGTTCTCGTCTAGTAGTTGTGGATTGGATGGGTTCACCAGTGCTCATTGCTTTGGTTTTGCTGATGTTGACTTTGAATCCATGATCGGCGAGTCTGGTGTTCCAATCTTTAAACATCTGTGCTTTATCCTGCTCAGACGTGACTGTTAAAACTATATCAACAGCATATATTAGATTCGAAATGTCACCAGTGCGTAACGGTTTTGTGATTTCTTCCATCACAGTTATAAATAACAGTGGACTGAGAATCGAGCCTTGGTGAACTCCAACGCCGATGTTAAATGTATCTGTGTTTCCAACCATTGTGCTGACGAGAGTCTTAGTATTCGTATACATTTCCATCACAAGTCGAACAAGATATTCTGGAATGAGTTGTCGACGTAGACTCCACCTGATTGCTTCACGGGGAACTCGATCAAATGCTTCTTCAAGGTCTACAAAAATGTGTGATAGTTGTTGATGCTTTGCGAGGTACTTCTCTTGCAGTTGCCGAAGGATGTGAATTGCAATTCCCCAACAATTGTTGATTTCCCCGCTAGGAAACCAAATTGATAATTTACGATTGTGATGCATGACGTTAATCTTCTCTCAATGATTTTCTCAACAATTTTCAGGGAGTGTTCTAACAGACGTATACCCCGATATGATGAACAGTTCAATGGATCACCTTTACCTTTGTATAGCAGAACTACCATGCTATAGTTCCGTTCAGTCGGCATTGAGCAATTTCTCCACACTTCACGGCAAAGTTGTAGTAACGTTTGGATACTCGCAGTACTAGATGTTTTGATAATGTCATTTGTGAGTCCAAAGGGCCCTGCTGCCTTTCCATCTTTTATAGCTTTCAGAGCTTCTGTAAGCTCCTCTACAGTGATATCTGGAATCAGACCTTCGATGGGAGGAGCGTCAAAGTTGACATTGATGGGATTTGTTTTATTTAACAGACGGTTGAAGTATTCTCTCCACTGTAGCTTGATCTCATCTTGTTCAAGAACCATCTCATTTTTGTCGTTTTTGATACATGAGGCACCAACTATGTCTTTTTTCGTACGCTTTGCTTGTTTTGCTATAAGATACAGATATTTCATTTGTTCACCTTTGCTTTTAGTTAGCCACTCTCTGCACTGATCTGTCCAAGCCAGTGCGACTTGACGTCTTGCATAGTTGTTCTTCTCACGGAAAATTTTGTGGTCGTCAACAGACTTTGATTTTTGGCCATTGCTTGTATGCAGCTTTCTTTTCAGTTATTGCATTTTGTACACTGTCATTCCACCACCAAGTGTCCCGTTCATGCTGACGTTTTGTACCAGTTTTCCCACAAACTGTAGTCGCAGCATTTATGAAAACGGTTTTGTATGTACTCCAATATGTACTGGCTTGCGATTGGTGGTCTAACTGTGTGGCGACAATCTGTTGAAATTTTTCTCGAGGAATTGCTTTTCAGCTTTCACGTTTTGATTCTCCGAGGCATTTTTTTACTTATGTTTTGACAGTTCGACAACCAGGTCTGCCACAAGGAGTCAATTTTTGGCGACATATGATTCGCCATGTATGATCAGACACAAGTATTTTATATATATATATATATATATATATATATATATATATATATATATATATATATATATGAATGCTGCTAAAAGACCGTAATTTTTGAAATCTACCAAATTTCTAGCTTTGGATAATTTTTTATTACATTTTTCAATGTTTCTAACCAAATTCTTGTCGTCATTATTTATTTTATTAAAATTAGAATAATATACAGTTTTCCAATTTATTTTTGAGTGTATAGGACCTTTTTCGATTTTGCAATCATTTTCAGTACTTGTTGCGGTTTACATGGAGAATTCGTATAACCCAGGCCTTTGTTCTTGTCTTTTGAAGCCATTAACGAAGGAGCGCATCTGTGTACTTTATACTATAAGTATGTATAAGATACAACCAATAGCTGATAACACACTACATTGAAAATGGTTAAGGATAACCGAAAAAAAGCATTTTATTAACATTGTTAGAATTTATTTTCAGTATTAAAGATGATTGCATATGGCTACACATATTTATTCTTTAAAAAACACGATTTTGAAAATAGTTTCAGAATAAAAAATAAAAAGGTTTTAAACTCATAACATTTTCCGGAGTCGAGTGACAATTATTCGACTCTTACTCTGGCCGCTCAAAAAACTCAAAAAATTCCGACTCCAGTCCCTTAAAAAGTACTGACTCCGTCAAAAATCTCCGACACTCTCAGCAGAACGCATATGCAGTTCTAATCGTGCAACACAGCAGCCGTAACGCAGTAGCAATTTTTCATCCTAATTCGATGGCTTACAAATCGAAAAAATTATTTGTTGACGGCAGCTATCAGTGTCATAATGAAAATAAAATATTACGATAATTTTGAAACAAAAATACAAAAACAACATACATTATCCACAAAAATACAATAACGCCGCAACAAAACCAAAAAACAGCAATAAACCAACAGCAAAAGTACATCAAAAATATAATAATGGCCATGCAACATTGATGACATCAGGTTGAAAGTGGCGGTTGTGACGTTGTTTTGTCTGATGGCATCCACTTTTATGTAGACCTCCTGAACAAGCAAGCCATCCTTTCAATGAATCATAGTCGGTTTGAATGTTTTCATTTAAATTGTTTTTTGGTACTGATTAAAAACATGTTGCCGTGCGTATTGTTTGTCAATGCATCTCTTTGTGAATGATTGGTCTGAACACTTTGTTCGACCAGACATGACGAAACAGCTGAACAGTACCTCTCTTCCACAGGACCTCTACAACAAATGGTTCACCATTTTACTTGATGTCATGGTTAGACTTCATCTTTTTCTGATCATTTAATTTAATTAATTTAGTTCTTATTGATGAAACTACAAGGGAAATACTGTTCGACTTTTTTGATTGAATTGATGCTTTAAAAATGCAGGGCAGTGCATTTTTGTGATTGGTTTTTATGCTACATTTGATGCTACATTTGTTTAATACTTGTACCTTGTTTTTATTTATAATTAGCCTCAAATAGGTTTCAATATTTGTAAACCTGAACTTATTCGCATGCAACCATTGCTTTATTGTTGCAAAGTTTACATTACGTAAACATTTGTGTTGCCATAAACCACCTATTTGTTTTGTTTATTTTTAAATCGAACGTTGTGTTGAATAATTCATTAGGCGAATGATGATCAATTAAAAAAAATTCAGAACGAGACGGTAGTTGCCATGATAGATAACGACGTAATCTTCCACCATCACCTACCTCACTGCCCGTCGGCAACGGGATTCGTCACCTTTGGTCCAATTAATTTTGGACTCATTAGTTTCGATGATTTTGTCATCAGCAGAGTTCAATATTAAATAAGCAGGCACTGCTAAGTTGTCAAAATCGGATTGAATATTCGATATTATACGTTTTAAATTTAACATTATAACATGATTTATTTTATAATATATTTGTTTATGTTTACAACGTTTACAACAATTTTTTGTTTTTTGATAAAAAAACATTCACTTTTAATTTTATTGTTTTAATTTTATTTTTATTTGAATTTTTACAAAAAATCTTATTGAAACTATATCAAATGTTACAATGTGTTGCAATTTATATATTACATTGCTGAAAGCTGTATAGCCAGGGGCGTCATTTCAGATTTTGGTTGGGGGCAAACATATGTGGTCCAGGGCAGGGCATGTAAACTGTGTGTGTGTGTGGTGTGTGTGTTTTAAATTAATAGATCAGTGAATATCTGCGAGGTTTCATTTTTGCATACTCATCCACCACTTCTCACAAATTTATGTTTTTTGCATCTTCAGTTAGACATGAAAGAACTAAAAGATCGCTTAGTCTTTCATCACCACAACTTAAAGAATTTTTAACTCGGATAACGGTTGAAAACATTTGTTCATTTGAAGCTGTGGTTACAAGAATTGTTAAATCAATCTTAATTAATATCTACAATTCTTTAAATGCGTTCGGTGATGCTGATAACATGTCGTGAAGCAATTCGGTGTTTGGTTTTTATGTTGACAATCTATGAGCGTTTTGTCTGTTCTAATTTCTGATTCAAGGAGTTGTTTGTCAATTCCTGCAGTTTGGTAGTAGTCATCGAGAATGTACATAAGTTTTTCATTGAGAAATGTTTCTTTATGACATGGGTTAAAAACTGAAGTAACCCTGAAGACTTCAATGTTTTCGGTAAACCGCTTATTAAATTCAATTAACATTTCAACAGTTCAACATTGCAAAGAACATATCTACTTTGAAAGGTTTACGTAAGCATTCCGCGGTTTTATGCCTCTAAGTGATGACAAAAAATGAAATGCATTTTATCTTGAACAGCCAGTTGAATTACGTGAAATTTTTTCTACCTGAGGTGCTACACCCATCATATCACATAATTTGTTCGTCTGTTCAAGTATTTCTTCCCATGACTCATCAGAATGATATTTTATCAATGCGGTTTTACAAGCCTGTATTAAGCCAAATGCTGCCGCGTTGTCAATGCTGCTGTTTTGTAGTTCTCGTGAAAGACCGTGGACAGTTGACAAAACTGCATCCATGCTGATCAAGCGCACAAAAGTTCCAACGTTTAATATTTACAAGCAACCTTTAGCTTCTGCAGCCGTTACACCATCGTTTTGGTTTTCAATTAATTGGAGAGTTTGAACTATTGCTTCTAACCGTATCTTAATTTTGTGAACTGATCGATACTAATAATCATCTAGACGCTCAAGCTCGAGAATATGTACGTTGTACGTTTTGATTATCTTGCATCTGCATGAAAAATTTACGACTAATATTGCTTTGAGACAATTTAAGTTAAAGTAGGATGATGATCAATTATGACAAATTGTGCGTAAACGGGTAAATAAAAGCAATTGAGAATAATGAAGCATGATGCATGCGAACTGCTCTATCTGATCTTCCAGGCAAGAAATAGTTTAATTTTGTTAAAACTTATATGCCATTTTGCACTAATAAATACAAAAGCGTATACAGTTAATTATATATATATATATATCGTGACCGGTCAAAATGTCCCCGGTCAAAATGTCTCCGGTCAAAATGTAAAATCAAATCAAGTATCAAGTTCACATATAAAAACAGTTTGTTGTTTTAAAAATGTTTTAAAAATCCAAAAGTTCACATATAAAAACAGTTTGTTGTTTTAAAAATGTTTAAAAAATCCAAAAGTTCACATATAAGCTCACATATAAAAACAGTTTGTTGTTTTCAAACAGTCACAAAGCCTTCGTAGTTCAAATCAAGTATTCAAATGTTAGATAACATTGATGTTCAGCACTCTAGAAATATCAGTCAGATATTGCAGTCTTTCTCTGTTCGCATAATCCGAGACCATTGTGAACAGAGCCGAATCAATGTTTTTGTAAGTTTTCTTTTGTTTCCGTTGTTCACGGCCAAGTTCTCCTTGTCTCCGAAGCAGATACATGCTGTGTTGCTCGAGTTGTAGCTTCCTTGATAACATTTTAGCAGTCGGGTGGGCGATACCAACAGAGTTGTTGAACGCATTGTGCCACCCTTCCACTAAGTTATTGCTTCTTGGTTGTTTTAGGAGAACCTGACAGTGCTGGTTCCACATTGTTATTGGAAATCTTGGTGCTGCTCTTCGGTTTCTCCGGAGACGTCCGATAAAGTTGTCTTCGCTTCGAAATAATCTACAATCGAATTTGGTAGATTGTAATCCGGACTATCGATCAGCGTTTCAAAGGTCTCTATGACGTCGTCAACGGGAACAAATGCCAGGGCGATAAGCTGTTTGACTTTTAGAGCAAACGCGGCATCTGTCTTGTATTGCTCACTGAATCCACTTCCTTGCACATGCCTCCAAATACACTGCCCGAAGTGAAACAGACACCCAACAATTACAACAGTGGGAAATTTCGCCTGGAAGGCATGGATGGCAGCCAGCTCGAAATCAGTGACTAAAGTCTGAGGACTGCCGAGTTCACGAAGCGACGATACAAAATCAAGGAATCGACGGTAGACATCCTCACTTCGTCCTGGTAACAGTGCGTAAACGCAGGGATATGCACAATTTTCGTTCGATGCGTGATTCGATGCAAATTTATCATCGTCGTTGCCATCATCGTCGTTGGTAAGATATGGAAAAAAGAAAGGGTATTAGTTTAATGCAAATTATCATCGTCTATACATCCGATTGATTCTAATTACTATGTAATATCAAAAAATGGTTTGATTTATTAGGTAACAGGAATTACATCAATCAAGGTTTATCAAAGGTACGGGCAGAGCCGTACGCAAACAGCTAGTAACTTATATTATTATATTATTATTATAGCTGTATTTTTCAACATGACTTTTGGGCCATTTCTACCGGGGGACATTTTGACCGGGGACATTTTGGCCGGGATATTTTGACCGGGACATTTTGACCGGGGACATTTTGACCTAGAACCTATATATATATATATATAATTATGAGGTTTTAGGTTATATAAACAAATTGTTAAGCCACCGAGTTAGCAGGAACTATTAAACATGAACGTGCTAAAAGACCAAGGGATTGTTTCATGGTGTGTGCAATTCCATCGTTTTCTATCATCAAATTAAATTTTTATTTCAATCGTGAGGCCCTATTATAGAAATCCCGCGTCAGTAAACCCCTCTTTCTTCTAAATCCGGCTCTGGTAGCAGCAATTATTCGGCGATATTTTATAATCTGAATCAATATGCTGAATTATGCAAGAATATAAATAATAATTATTATTAATTATATTTTTGTTGTAGTGGTGGTTATTGCTTTTATTAAACAAAAAATTTTAATTTCAATAATTTAATTTTTAATTGATGTAAAACAAGTTTTGAAGGTAATAGCGTTTATTTTTATTGGGCTTACTTAATTAATAATGGGTTTATTAGATAGTTCTCAAATAAAATGTGAGCATTTATTTTGTGTCATTTGATTTTGTAGTTTTTTAACTGCCATTACAATAATCTGTTTTACAAGTGCAAATGGTTGTCGGCATGCCACTTATGGTCATTGTCTGACATTCGTTGAAAGCCACGTCCGTTCCACAGTCTCTCACTGATGCAGTCATACCTTCATTGAATTGCAATATTTTATTAATTAGCAAATATTAACAATAATTAAAATCTAATTTTTTAAATGCAAATGTATCATATCATTATCGTTTCGTATTAATCATCAGTTCACCAACAAATATTTTAACAACAATTTTGTTTTGCAACCCCGAAAAAAATTTTTACTATCTGGACGCGTTTGTTTAATTACTAGCGCTTTATTTTTAGAGCTCAACGTTTATTATTAACATTAACTATCATTAGGTTACTATAACAAGGTTACGTCTTTCAATGTTACTGCTAAAAGCCATGTTACTATTTCCAACATTATTACTATTTACATTTCTGCTGAAACTAATTCTAAAATTTTAACATTTGTTTACACGACATCTACTACAACAATTAGTATACTAGCTACCGCTACTACTATAATACATATTACAACCGGTGCTTACTACTAACCACGAAAATCAAATTTTCAACAATTAGAAAAACAACCTACTACTGTTACGCTACTAATTAAAACCAGACGTGATGCCGCTACTAAAGCTCTTACTAACCCATAAATTCAACTTTTGAACTGATGCAGTAGTTATCATTACACACGGATACTCCAGGATCATTAGCATTTACCGGACTGTTGCAGGCATCTATCGCTTCACACTTGTAACATTTCACAGCTTCTGATGGATGCCATAAAAAGAGAATCGAGGAAGTTAGTAATAAAACCGTTCCAGTCATTCTTATTTGTTTTTCGATGTAATAGGTTCTTCTGTACGTTGTTATAATTGAAAAAATTTACTTTTTTATAGCGAAAATAGAAATGAATATACATTAAAAACTTATATATATATATATAAAGAGAGAGAAAAAGTATATATATATATACATATATTTTTACAATATTCTATAAATTCTACCGAATGTTTGGCGTCAATATGTTCGTAGTTCGTTATGGTCTATTACCAACATTTACTCGAAGTTCTGCGATCAACCGACGCAATCTAACAATCGAACAAGATCGCGAGCAGCGACTGCTCTATCTCTCTCGAGAATTAGAAGTTAAAAGGAAGATAGTTCTAGATTTGTCCAATCAACTAACTGAATTGTTGAATCAATGGGATCACTGTGATGTTGATTGCAGTGTCAAGAATGAACTAAACTTATGCCGGAAAGAATGTAACAAAACGTTCACCAAAAAACTTTAGTGAAAAAAATTGAAAAAACGAACTACAAACATATTAACGCCAAACATTCGGTAGAATTTATAGAATATTGTTAAAATTATGGTCTATTACCAACATATACATATATAAATACATATATTGGATTAAGACTGTCAGAAATGCAGTTATTGATGAAAATCACAGCATGTTCGGCGTAAGCTAACTTCCAATTTAACTTTTCAATTTTTCTTACGGTTGATCGTAAATCATTTTCAAGTTTCTTTAGTTCAACCGTTAGAAAAATCGAAAAGTTAAATTGGAAGTTAACAAACGCCAAAAATGCTGTGATTTTCATCAATAATATATATATATATATTTTACGTTACGATATATAATAATATATATATATATATATATATTTTACGTTTTACGATTTTTCTCATTAAAGTTTTTTGGAGAACGTTTGGTTTATTAAAATTCAAAATAAACTTATTTTCCGAAATCATGCTGCAAATAAGGCCATATTTCGATTCCGATTGAATCATCATCAGTGCAAGTTGATTTATAGAGGGAAATATTCACTTTGTGAATTTTGTGATTTAATTAAGCTACAATCAAAGTCGCTGTGAAAACAGACACAAAGACGGAACAATACTATATAACTACACTGGTGATGGGAGTTGATGCCGAAAAGAGCTTTTCTGTAGTAATAACGTTATTAATAATGTTTTGTCAAAAATGTCAAATATTAAATTTTTTTATTTAACCTTAATAAACTTCATCAAGATGATAAAAGTCTCGTTAGAAAAATTAAGAAACTCAACTACAAGTTGAATAATGCCGAAAACGGAGTGATCTATATAAATAAATATATTTATGATAGTCTAAACCCAATATATATAGTAGAGTACAGTATATATATATATATATATATATATATATATATATATATATATATATATCAAATCAAATCAAATATTGTATTTATATAGCGCCAATTATAATTGCTTCTCATCAGCGCTCTCCTCGTATGAAGCATGTTGAAAGCGAAGCCATCATCGGTTGAGATCACTAGGAGTTACCAAATAGGTACGTCTTTAGACGTTTTCTAAACTCAGCTAATGATAACCCGGATATACGTAGTTCGATAGTTAGGCTGTTCCAAAAAATAGGCCCAGCAACTGCAAAATCTCTATCTGCTGTTTTCAGATTCCGATCTCTAACATACAGCGTGAATCAGCAGACCTTAGACGCCCATGTGATGACATAGATGAAACTCGAATGCACTTAACTTCTAAATATTTCGGAGCCAGACCATTTAAACTTTTAAATACCATTACACCCAACTTGAACATGATTCTTTACATTTTTTTTACATTTATAGTCAATGCAACTCCTTTAGAATTGGTGATGCATGATCAAATTTTAGTCATGCTGATGTTAATCGATGAAGGTTCAACCGCTGACGTTTGTTGCCATGTACCAGCCAACATGGACTGAGTCTTAGTCTGATTCAACTTTAGCCTACTTTGACCCAGCCACGAGCCGACATCAGATATAGTTTTTGTCAGTTTCTCTAATACGGTAGGCATCTTATCTGGGAAACATGAAACGCAAATCTGCATGTCATCTGCGTACCCATGGCAATAATAACCATCTTTATTCAGTAAATCAAATATCTCTGCAACGTACAAATTAAAAAGAATCGGTCCAAGAACAGATATATATATATATATATATATATATATATATATATATATATATATATATACTTTGACAAAAATTATAAATAATGTCTAATTTTGACATAATAGAAATACAAATGGCTAGACATATTAAAAATTAATTTATGGCGTTTTTGAATAACGAATTCCAATTGCCCGTTGTTGAATATTTATTATCGGATGTCTTTGTTCTATGAGTATTGATTTGGCTAGTCGTAAATTATAATGGTTGTTATTGTAATGTAAGATTTCAACATTGTGGTCCAAGATCGTTTTCGTTGGTTGCTTGATGTTATTTTTTAAGAATCATAAAAAATACACAGGCATCTTTATGCTGGTGGTGGTATAAAACATACTTGCATCGACGGATCAATGTTAAAAACATAATTATCGTCTTTGTCGTAGCTTTCATCATTCATCAAAATTTTCATCATTTTAATTGAGTTTATTCATCTTTTTGAGTTTTCTCTCTCTCTCTTTTTAAATCTCGCTCTTTTTTTCTGTCTTTTATTTTGTCCGTCTTTATGAATCTTGCCATTTACTAACTTTATTCTTGTTCTTTTTCTTTTGCTTTCTCTTTTTTCAGTTTTTGATTTCCTGGTTTTCTATCTTCTCTCCCTCTTTCTCTCCCTTTCTCTACATATTCGCTATTTAATATTTACATAACACTAATTAATCAAATATCCATATTTTCAATATTGATCAATTTTTTGGCAAAATTTTAAATGCAGCAGCAACAGTGCAAGTTGCAGTAGCAGCAGCAACAGCGGTAGTAGTTGTAGTAGTAAAATCAGTATTAGTATTAGTAGTAAGTAGTAGTTGTAGTAATACTATTAGTAGTTGTTGTAGTAGTAGTAGTGGTAGTAGTAATAGTGCGGTAGTAGTAGTGGTGGTAGTAGTAGTAGTAGAAGTAGCAGTAGTAGTAGTAGTAGTTAATGTTTCCTCTAACAAGCTGTGTGAAAATTAAATTCACTAGGCAAGTATTTCAACAGTCTGAGCAAATTTGCGATGATCAAAAACTTTATTCGTAATAAAATGCTATCAAATACATAAATATGTAAACACATAAATAAGCATTTATTTATATTTCTTATAATACATGTATAATTCAGTTTAAAATGCTAAAATTCAAAAGATTAAAAGAAATACTTTGAATCAACTTTATTCACTAGTTTCTTTTCTCCACTTGTAGGTTTTTCAGAATTTATAAACTTCATCAATGATAGATAAATCTTTATTCGAATTAACATGCCCAGATGGTTTATTTCAAGTCTGTTTCGTGATTTGGTTTTAATGGAATTCATCAAACTAAAACCACGTTCAGCATCAGCACTTAAAGCTTGGAAAGTATCACATATATCAATAAAAATTGTCATAGTTGTAAACCTTTCTTTCATCAACACAAAATCAATCACATCAATGAATGTTTTCACATTTCCAAATTCAAGTTTTTCTTTTCTCTAGAGGCAAATGTATATATTCTTCAACTAATACATTTAATTCTCTTTTTTCAAATTCATATTTTGAATTTTGACTGGTTCTATATCAAACGCCATCCATTCTTTTAATTCATCAGCTGGAAACCTTTTCTGCAAATACAGACACAATCGTTCAATAATCCTCAAAACTTCACTCAAATCTGTATCTTCGTTGACTGTAGTTGATAAAAGTGTTACAACTGCATCACTCCAAGAAACATTTTTTTTTAAATATTGTGATTTTAAATAATCTTATTTCTATATTTTCTAATTTTTGCCATTGAAAATTTATTTATTGTATGCTTTGGCTTTAAAGCCATCTTCTGCAAAATCAAAAATAATTTCTAAATGCACTTATTTAAAACTTTTTAAACTAACAGTCTCAGTTTTGACAACTTCTTTAAACCAAACATCTTTGAGACCATTTGCAACCTTTCTAGCTTATGAGGAGCCATCGGTATCTCCATGTTGTTGCTTCATAACGAAAACTTAAATTAGATCGCAAAACCTAGTTTAATCGATATTTAACAGAAATTTCTACAAATAAATTTCATGTTGTTATCAATTAATATTTTATACAGCTTTTACATTATCCGACGGAAGTAATCACGAAAATAAATTCAACGAAATATGACTAACGATGTAGCCGTTGTTTAAAAAATTTTGAAAATACGGAAAATTGGTCAAAGAAATAAAAATTCATCTTTTCACGAATTAAACCACAAGACTTAAGCAACGCTTTTGAGAAGTTTTAAAAGGCGCTATGATATAAATTTTCTAATAATAATAAATTCTCTAAATATATAAGCTGTTTACTACTGACTGATTGATTGACTTTTCGCGATTTCCTATTATAATATTCTACCCTAAATTTAGGAGATTTCAATAACTTTCTTATAATTCAATGTTGAAAAAAAAATGTTTAAACATTTTATAATATTGGCGTGACATAATATTTAGATAAAGAAATTCGAATTAAACGCGAAGAAACATGACACCATTTGCGGCAGACATTAGGGAAAATAATCGAATGTTCTTGACTATTTTCTAGCTGTAACTTTAGTCAAACGTTACCTGTTAAACCAGCAAGAACACGTACAGATTAAATTAAAACCTGTTTAAAATTTTCAGTTCTACTCGAAGTTTTATGTTTAAAAGTTAACATGCATGTTTATCTCCATTTTTGAATATTTTTGTGACCAATTTCATTAAATAATTCAAATGTTCGCCATCATAAACATACGAGACGTGTAAAAAGTCTTGAGCTTTACACACTGTACACACGTCGCATTTAAGAAAGCACAAAGACTAGGATGGAGTTACTAAGTACGAATTAATAGAATAGTGAAGTCTTACTGCAGCACACAGAGATATTAACGACAAACCTACACAGCGTATGCAAACAATACGCCTAAAGAAACGCGTCACATACAACCTATGATGGGCGGGAATTTCTTTTCAATAGAACCAATTAATTGCAACGCTTTTAATCACCAAATTATGCCTCAAAATTTATTCAAATTGTTTAATTATATACTTATATTATTTAATTACTAATAAAATTATCAACGCTTGGTAAACTTGAAAAATATTTTTGTTAAATTAAGAAAGATTTTCAAACCATTTTTAAAGGATATAAAATATGCTAGCATCTTATGCATATGATTCATATGTAAATATTAATAAACATTTGCAAAACGATTAATTTTATTTGAAAAATCGTATTTCGTAACTTTCGTAACTAAAATGTTTTATATTTCTAAATAAAATAAATCGAAGATGGTAAATTAAAAAAAAAAGAGAAATAAAAAAATGTAACAAACCGACTAATCTAATGAACGAGACTGCAGTGTTTCAAGCAACTTAACAACTCGAGTACACGCAGTAGCCCTGCCCTATTTATAGAACGTATTACAAAAAGTTTCTAAATAGCTGACTATCATTTTAATATACAGAGTAACCCATGAACCCGCAGACATCTGAACTGCTCGTAATACGTTACACTTCTGAAGTTCGTAGTTCATAAGCACCAAATAAAATGTTACTATTAATGTTTAGCTTGTTACCCAGTATGTTGAATAGTGATATTTTAAATACATGGATATATATAATTATATCAATGGTTAAATACTTAATAAAATACTTAACTACAATGGATAAATAGTAATTATTTTCAACTACTTTCAGTAGTTATTCAGTTTTTAAATGGTGCCTTTAAAAGTTTTCTATTAATTTATTATTTTTAACCTTTTAGACATTTTTAATTTTCTTAACATTTACGCTCAAAAAACTATTTTTAACAACTACAAATAAAATTAAAAAAAATAATCTAGACCATGTTTGTTATAAGAATTTTAATTAAATTAATAAATTTATAATTAACAATATTAAATTATTTCGTCATGTTCATACAAATTTTATATAATAACATTTGTGGTCAACATTTTTAATACTCCACTATTCAAACATTGCGCACGCTTACAATGCGACATTCCGAATATAACGTAACATATGTAGAAAGCTCCTCCCCATTCTTATAACACTCCGTAACGAAATCTTAAATATCTTCTCTCAGCCTCTATATGTCGGGCTGAATTTTTGCACAAGCCTAATCAATCAACTAAAATTTGGAGGCAGATCGGGAAGAATTATTTGCAAAGAAAATGTAAAAATAGGAATAACGCAAAAGAATCTTAAATACAAACTGGTAAAAAAATATTCAAAGTGAAATTAGTAAGTTTCGCTAATTAATGTTTTGAATTTAACCTTCACAAATTTTGTCAGCAAAACGGTAGATCCGTCTTAGGTTTTAGATGCATATGCCTTGACCCAAACCCTGCCCCAAAATATTTTGCTGTTTTATTTTAATGAGGGTCGTGTTTTGTTCAAGTGATCAAAAATTGTTTTGATTGGTGTAATTTTTCAAAAATACTACAGAAACCTTTTATCCATGACAGTTCTCTGATTTTGCCAATTTTGCATTAGCGTTCAGCACAATTTAACGATGAACGACACAGCGCACGGGAGCATTAGAAGGTAATATTGTAATAAATTATATTGTTGTTTTGGAATGGTAATAACAACAAATGTGATAAGTTCAAAAGTCAAAGTGTTCAACATAAAACCTGATTTATAAATTTTATTAAATGAAAACAGATTTTAAAGACTATTTTTGTATTTACATGTTTTGTTAATCTGGTGGTAGTAAACAATTTTAAATAGTATTAAAATTTTTAACTTAACTTTAAAATGATATTTCTTATTTAACTTTTAAAGGTGACAAAAAAACAACGAATTAATGCATTTCACTTAGCACCCAAACACAGTCATTGCAACGGCAGGACGAGACGTCTTACCATCGTCTATAATGCAATTTATTTTACAAAAGCTGTGAGCTGTATAGGAGATCGAAAAATATTGTAAAAATATTGAGTATTTGTAAGTCACTGGTTATGTCGGTTACGGTTGTGATGCTGGTAATGTGATGATGTAGATGGTATTGATTATGTTGATGATGTTGGGGTTGATGGTGGCAAACATGTAGGCGATGTTAGTTATAAAGGTAATGTTGGTTATGTTGTAATTGCATGGTAAAAGTTTGCATGGAAAGGTTTATATTGAACGAGGGTGACCAATGTATTTGAATCCAAGAACGTTTGGCGGCATGGAACACGCAAATTATACACTGAATTAAACCGTTCTAAATTAACTGGGAGCCAACTTTTGTTTTAGTCGATTGTCAGCTTTTTTAGGGTTGGAATATCAAATTTAACCCTCATTGTGTTTTTGAAATTTGTAATCGTGGTGCGTCTGGTTTTGGTGTTGTATTTTCATTTCTTGCATAATTTTTGCTTTTGTTTTTTATAAAAGTGTCATTGTTAAAATGGTAGATAGATATTTAATTGAAAGTAAAACTTGGAGTTGGGCAAATTATATTCTTACTTTTTATAAATTATCTTTCTATTTAAAATCACCCAACTTTTTTTAATTAGAAAAAAATATTATAACTACTTTATATTTCCTATATTTATATTTTATATTTATTATACTTAACTTAATATTAAATATTTACTTTGATATATTTTGTTTACTATTTAAATGATATTTGATCTTGATCTATCGAGTTTGAAAGTTAAATAAAATTTAACTTTTAGTTATGCTTTTAGTTTTATTAATTCTCTTCTTTTTTTATTCACCCGAACGTTCTCATATTTTAATTTGTAATTTAATTATTTTTTCCTGTTTTTACTGCTTTTTTTAATTTTATTATGTTTTAAATCTAATATATTTTTTTATGTTCTGAAGTATCTTCTTAACAAAACAGATGAGTTTTTTTTAGCATTATGAACAATTTATTCACTTGGCAAATAATAAAATTCGCCATAACAGTTTGAAATAAGAGAAAGCAGTCGAAACTGTTCATGAATGCTTTAATTTAAATTTCCGCACTTTCGCATACTAGGGGAATGTTTAATAACATAACATAGCAACATAACATAGCATAACATAACTTCAAGAAGAATTTTGACTTAATTATGGCCAACAAAGAATTTTTTATGATCATAAAATTGACATTGCTGTTTGATTGCTTTTTGTTGTGTTTTAATGCTATTTTGATATGGGCATATATAACTTACGTTTAAGCCCATTATTTATTTATGTTTATTTATAACATAACATGACATAACATAACATAGCATAACAAAACTTAACACAGCTTGACATAACATATTATATATTATCATTATTACCCTAACATAAATATGATAGGAAATGGGCGAAAACTAAAAATTTACCATGTCCTTATTAAAAATGAAAATTAATTAACTGTGATACTAAATAAAACGTAAAAGTAATAAAAAAGTTAAAACATGCTGCTGCACTTATTAAAGGCCGTCTAGTGGTGTGACCTATTTCAAAATTTGAATTTTGAACTCAGATTTTATTAACCTTTCTTTTAATTGTTTTTGACTAAAATATTTGTTCAATTTTATTTATATAATCTTATTTTATTATTTTCATTTTTTAAAAACATATTATCGGAGTTATTTTGCAAAATTGAATGTTAGGTTTTTTCTTTCTATGATATTTCTTCATGCAGATTAAAAAAACGCTAAGTTCTAAGGGTGAATTTTTTAATCAAATTGAAGACTTTATAGAATAAAGGTTAATTAATGTTGACGGTGAGTTTTAAGATCATTGCAATGGCATATTAAAGCATAAGATGCTTGAAAAATAATTTGAAAAAATAATTGATTAACAAATGTAATGCAAATGTAACGTAATGTTCTCAGTCAAATTCAGCAAATTTCAGTCTCTGGTGAAATCTGAGAAAAAGTTTAGCAAGTTTTTCATTGAAGCGGTGATGTTTGTATTGAAAATATTTTATTCTTCGTCCATGCCACTTTGGTTAAAACACCTTCTAAAGGTGCGGCACAACTTAGGTATGCTTAAATGTTTGATACATTAAACTAGTAAAATTTAAAAAATGGAATAAATAAAAAGATTTGAATGAAGAAAACTTTTATTTTACGTGAACCAAGACTGTTCAACGGTGCATCTGTTTGTCCTCAGGCAGTTAATTTCACACATTTTAAAAATAATTAAACTGAAAAATAGATTGATCGAGCATAATAAGCATAAAACGTTTAAACGATGCTCTTTGAGTCTTAGAATGCTCGCCTGGGCAGACTTTCTCGAGTTATGTTTGATAAACAACTATAAATAGGTTACCAGAGCACTATTTACTATTTACCAAAAAAAGGCGGCAAATTTTATGGAGCAAATTTCGAAATAAAAAAATAAATAACGTAAGAAAATATTGAAAAATCATATTTAAGTAATTTTCGGACGGCCTTTTAGACTACTTTATTTTTTTGAAGTCTACGTTGTTACAATGAGAGTTTTAGTTGTTACTGCGTGTGCTATAGCTGCGACTATGCTTTTACAGAAAGTTATTTCTTTAATTTCTTCAAAATTTGTTTACGTTTAGCGTGATGGCGGCACGTTTTCTCGGTGGTTTTGTAATTTGGGTGGATTCTTGTTTTTTGCTTCTGAACAAGTGAGTTCACTTCTTTTTTACTCTGACTATTTTTTTCTATATCTTTTTTTATAACTTGTAAATATTAATATATCTTACTCTAGTCTAGAGAGACTTTCTCTTAAAGTCTCTCTAACACTCCTTTGTCTCCGACGAGAGTAGTGGTGCGGCGAATTTTCTACTTTAATCTTAGGGCTAATAATAACAATAAAAACAAATCTAACTCTAACAAAGAAATAAATATAATTAGTAACAATAATTATATTAATAATACTAATAGCAAGTATTATAACTTTATTAAATCACACTCTAATGTAATAAATACTAATGATAAGAATAATAATTCTATTAATTTAAATATAACTAGATTTTAAAGTACCAATATCCATCCTACCTCTACAATTTCACTATTTAATATAAACATAAGATCAATTAATAAAAAATCGCTCTATATCCATCAAATAATCTTTTCCTCCTTACCTGATTTTTTTTTTAGTCTTACTGAAACTTGGCCCGAGGAATCTAACTCTCCCTCTCTTATTTTTGCTACTCCTGATGGATACAGCTTTCTTGAACTCTCTAGACCTCCAAAAGATCTTCTATCATCTTCTCATTCGTCTTATGGGGGTGTCTGTCTATTTTATAAATCTCTTAATTCTTCTTCTCTATCTTTTTATATTTCTGTAATATATCGCCCTCCTTCTTCTCTCACTTTATTTTTAGATAAATTCTACTCACTCGCTGAATCTCTCTACTCCTTTTCTATTCCTATTACATCTCTGGTGATTTCAACTTGCACTTCAATAACTTATCATGTTCTTACACTTGTAGATTTAATGATATTTTGTCTCTTTTTAACCTAACACAATATTGTTCTTTCCTACCCATATTTCTGGTAACACTATTGATTTTATTATAGCTTCATCTTTTTCTAAGTCTATTAATATCTCTGCTAGCTCTGTTTCTTATACTGATCACCTCCTTGTTGAATCCGTATTTTCATTAGATTTTCTACCTTCTTATTCATCTATGTCTATTTCTAAAAGATGCTGGTCTTCTCTTAATAAAAATATTTTTCTTCAACCTCTTACTGAAACAATTTTTGATACTACCTTATTTTCTGATGGTGATGATTTTGTCTATGGTTTTAATATCTACATTACTTCTATGCTTGATAAGCTTAAATTTTTTACTTATAGACTCTATTCTCGTAAGGCTCCTTGGTTCGATTATGCTTGTGTATTAGCCAAGAAAAGTTTTAGAAGACTGGAGAGAGCCTATAGGTTAAATCCATCTAACTCTCTTTATTCTATCTATGAATCTGAATTGATTAATTATAAATATCTACTATTCTTTAAACACTCTTCTTTTTTTAGAAATTTTATGACATCTGCATCTTATCTGCTTCAACATCTAAAAATAGGTTGTCTGCTCTATCTAAACTTCTTCATAAGAAATCCTCTCACTCATTCTTTTCTGTTCAACAGTTTCATGACTTTTTTGTAAATAAAATTTCTTCTTTAAAAACATTTCTATTTTTTTTTCTCATAACTTTACTAAACTTATTACCAAATCATTTTCGGTATTTACTCCAATAAATTTTCTAAAACTTACTAAAATTATTAATTCTATGTCGTTCTCTAGATCTACTTCCTTCTAATTTACTTAATGAATTTTCTTCAATATTTTATCCAATCATTCTCAAATTAGTGTAAATAGTAATCTTACTCTTCTTCTTGCTCTTAACTTTTCCTCTTCTTTTGATACTGTTGATCATACTATTCTCTTGAGGCTGCTAGATCTTTCTTTTAATATTACTGATTTCTTGTCTATCTTTGTTTTCTTCTTATCTCTGTAATCGTTTTTTTTCTGTTGTTCTCAATAATTTTACTTCTAACTTCTCTACTCTTACTTTCGGGGTACCTCAAGTTTCTATCCTTGGCCCTCTTCTATTTATACTCTATATATCTGAACTACCTCGTCTTATTAATAACTTTTCTTTCTTTAGTCAACTATATGCTGATGATTTTTATATTTATACTTCTTTTCTTTCATCTAGTGTTCTTCATAATCTACCTCTATGTCTTTTTTCAATTATCGCTTGATCTGACTTTATGTGTTTTAAAATTAATCCTTCTAAGTTTGAATTAATTTGTTTTAATAAATCTAAATAATTACTATTTTTCCTATTATCTTACCTGATTCTAAAACTCTTGATATTTCTCGCAAGTTTCGTAGTCTAGTCTTTATCTTTGATTCTAGTATGTCTCTTTCTTCTCAGATTAATAGTGTTGCTAGAAGTTCTTACTTTCACCTACGTAGAATGAAAAAAATTTTGCCTTTTCTTGATGATCCTACTCTTATTTTTCTGGTTACTTTGTTATGTACAAGTCTCAATCTAAATTATATCCTATGTACTTATCAGATATATTAATTGAACCTAAACGCCCCTTACGACCCTACAAAATCAACAAAAACATCGTTCAATTTAATATTTGCACGCTTTGATAAATTATACATTATAATGTTCATATTGATATTGTAGGTTCATTACCACCAACCAAACAACAGAATGAAACATACCCAAGTCTATGCAGATCTTTGTTTACTTGCGTCGATATAACAATGGTTTAATTGAAGCCTCTAATGACGGGAATAACGGCTTCAATTGTTGCTGCAACCTTTTTAAACATCTGGTTCGCTCAGTTTGTTGTCCCTCTTTATGTTGTAACCGTGGTGCACAGTTTGAAAGTGAATTATTTCAAGAATTATCACGACTGATTGGATATTAATGTCTTATTGAAGTGGCTGTGATCGATGAGTCACTCGGAGACTCTTTACAATCAGCCTGTACCTTCTACTTTTTTTGGTAAGAAAAAATGTTGTTGTATTGTCTTCATGGATATATATAATGGATATGGCAAATCTCTTATGTATATATATATATATTCATACATCGGTTAAAATAAATTTTTGCTAAAAATCTTGATCCATAGAACCAAAAACGTCAATGAAAAATTAATTTTAAAAAACATTTAGCTTTTTATCTATGTTTAGAATATCGTCTAATTTTCGATTATCGTCATAGCTTCCGTAGCCAAATAAGAATTTCGCTATAAAAAACTAGCAACATAAGTTGGTAATGTTTGATTGCTAACGTTGCTGGTGTGTTTCAGTTGCGTTGGGCTTTTTTGATACTAATTTCCAAAATTACAAGTTGCTCTGTTATCCCTCACTCCGCTCTGCAATGGATATTCTGATAATCAATTACAATCATTCATTCATATTAATTTGTCTTTACGTTTTATTTTATTATTGTTATAAACGTGATATGTAAATTCATGAGAATGTATACCAAATGTATGACTGCTCTTAATTACTGTAATAACAATAGCTGACAATCATACATTTGAGTACCTTTTTTTGAATGTATATAATCATCTGAAGCTGAACCAAATTTCATAAACTTTCATGTTGTCACTTGAATTTGCATTGTATATATAAAAAATGGAAAAATGTCTGCTTTCCATTTCAATAATTTCTAGTTATTGATAAAAGCCAGAGTAAATTAATGAATAATCTGCCTATATATTGTATGCAATGGATATGAAATGGACTGTTCTTAGCAAACTGTTAATTCTACATTTCATCAGCGGTAAAATAAGTAATATTTAAATAAATTTTTTAAAATGTATTTTAAATACTTTACTTTTAGCGATTAAAATAAGGATAGTTTTACATTTAAGCGCAAATCATTTAAAATCAAGTCAATGGCAACTAATTTGACAATAAAGAGACACAAATGTTTAAAAATATTTCATAAAAAAATGTAAATGAAATGAAATGATATCTTTTTTCTATAGAAACTTCCAAT
This sequence comes from Helobdella robusta, assembly GCF_000326865.2. Classification (NCBI taxonomy): domain Eukaryota; kingdom Metazoa; phylum Annelida; class Clitellata; order Rhynchobdellida; family Glossiphoniidae; genus Helobdella; species Helobdella robusta. Next base: position 359,429 of record NW_008705028.1, on the reverse strand, counting down.
TGATATAACATTATCTAAAGTTTATCTCAAAAAAAGTTATATTTTGTATGAAAAAATGAATTAGATAAAATTGAATTATTAAAACTGACGAATAATGTAAGAAAAGGGTTAAAACTGACAAGTTTACATTCTGGAATGAAAAAAGTTGATATATTGCTGCGGTAAAATTATGATGTAGATTAATGATCAGATATTTACAAATGCAGATGAGAATGCAATAATAAACTCTTGCAGAAAAAATACTGAATATTATAAAGAGATTTAAATAATGCATGTTTAAATTGAAATCAAAAATTTGATAACATAAAATGATTGGATATAAATTATAAAGGCATACATGTTAGGTAAAGAAGGTCTTGAAAATAATTTTGTTAGTTGATGAATATATAAAAAGGTATAATGAACATTTTTCAATAATGGGGTTTGATTTATATTTACAATATTAAAAATTTTTTGTCGTCAGCATAATTTCGAAAACTAATTATGACAGGAATAAAAAATTGAAGGTCAATTGTTAAATGTTTTGAATGAAAAAACAAATTCCAAAACAATGAAGAATTGAAATAATTGTTGATGCATTATTGTTTCAATTGAATGAATCAAATGTGAAAACTCAATTAGAAATGAAATATGATTGAAGTGTGTTAAAGTATTTAAAATATGTTGAAAATAATGATTTCATAGATAAAAAAATAAATGAAATATAAAATAATGAAGATGTTGGAGTGACGGGTTTTGTGAAAACATAATGACCAAATAAAAAATACAGATTTCACCAATAGATAGCAAAAGAATGTTTAATACATATATGAAACAAATAGAATTACCAAGTAAATCAAACAATTCAAAATTTAAAAATGGTTGAAAAATCTTTTCATTGATAAATGATTATATTGCCCCTAGAAATATATATTAACTTATGAAATTTAGAACGAATCTTTGTTGTTTGATTTGTGGTTTTGCGAAATGAAATGAACGTACATTTATATATGTTTTTGCAATAATTCTAAGTAAACAAAAATAATGATTATTTAATCCATTATATGTATCTGTTATATGTTCTTTGAGATTTAATAAATCTTCATTGGCCAACCTTTTAAAAACATTTGAAACTACCGATTCAGTATTCATTTTATGTCGCTCGGTTTCCATTTTTAATTGCCTTTCTGTTACATGACAAATCTGTTTATTAAATGTTAGGAATAGTTTATTGGTAGCCATTTGTTATTGGCAATGTTGTTAATGATTGCATTGTTTCTATAGTTATTCAATTGTAATATATGTTTTCTTGTATGCTGTTTATAATGATGATATAGAAAAAGCATAAAGCAAAAATTTTGATAAATCAATTATTTTAATAACCTTGACGACACCACGGGAAGGAAAAACCACCGTCGTTCTTTAATATAAGTAGCTGTTGGTAAAACATGGAGACTCTACCTTTTGTTTCAACAAGTACTAGCCTGCATTGATTACAATCTATCATCAGGGTTACTTTTCGAACCACCCATCCAGCAATATATGCCACTGCATTATCGATAATGGTTGACATTGTGTTTTGATTTAGAAACTCCAGTTTTAAATTAGCTTTTTAAAAAATATGTTGAAATTGTCTTCGGGTATTTTAAATTCAGAATCTTCTATTAATTGTTCCTGTACATTGCCTGAAAAATTAGATAATGATAAACATAAAATATCTTCTAAAAGGTATGTAAATTTAAATTTTTGAATAACCTGTTTTCCCAGGGACAATCCCACATCTGAAATAAACTCGTTTAAACATGGTTTCCAACTGATGTACATTGTCATTGCATTTTCCTAAGTCAAATTATAATATACGAAGTTAAAGTGTTTTAAAAATTACTTTACATATTTTCAAACCTGCACCTCTGATAAAGTTGAAGAACAACTCCAGATGATCCTGACTGAATTTGTACGTTAGAATAAATTTTTGGGTTGGAAGCAATAATGTTGCCAAATTTTTATCGATTCTGTTTACAACAAAACCGAGGATGCACATATTCTTTTCAAATTTTTTGTGTTAAAATACGTAACAGATATTAAAATAAAATATCAATAAGTAATGCAAATATAATATACCTATTGGTATGATAGAGATATTTTCCTTCACCAGTTCTTAATGATAGCAAATACTCCTTTAGCGAATTAAGGTTAACTGTTATGTCTTCAAATGATGTTTGACTTATTCCTTGACGAAAATATTTGCAGTAAATATTTTTGCTGTTCATAATGTCAAACAAATTGTCCACATTTTCTATAAACTTTACTGTTGCCTCGCAATCTTTAAATTCCTGACAACTACTCAAACATCTTAATGCTTTGGCAACTGAAGATCTTAATATTTGAGCTGCCAGTTTACCTAAGAAATAGAAAATAAAAAATTTTTAAACTACAAATAAAATAAAAAAATTTGTGACGATAAATGAACATCTTTGTATAAGTATTTGTATTATTGATGTTCATACCCAAAAATTAATGACGTTAAGTATACTGTTGAAGAAAAAAAGCTAGTACAAACTTTTATTTTTTGATTGCTATAATGAACATGTTGTTTAGAAATTTTATTAGCCATCTTAAAACCAGCTTTATCTTGAGCAGATTGCCTGGCAAATATAATCCCATTTAATGAACCCACCATGTGACTCGAGAATTCTTAGGTCAGCCCAAGTGTTCCTTACAAGCTTTAACATATGGCATGCATCAAATATAACAAAGATGTCTCTATTTGAAGATGGCAGTTTGAAAGATGGTTTGATGATGTTTGGTAAATTAAATATGCAGCCAAGTTTCTGGCACATGACAACATTTGTTCTCAAACCATCCATCACCAGTGCAACAATCTGCATCAATTATGATTTAATTCTTTTTTTATACTAACAAATTTCATTGATGAACACATAAATTTGAGAAATCATAAAATAATTTTCAAAATAAGTTTTACGTTCACTCCAATTTCTTCTAATGCCTCAAGAGCATTTTGCATTAGAATTTGTTGCGTTGCTGCTGTCATATACCTAAACAAATAATATGCAATAGGATATTTCCATCTTCCTGATGTGCCAACTACCATAAATACCAGGACTTGTTTTGCCAATTCACCAGATGCAAGTCTCCTCCTAAATTCTCATAACCTGTGTACATGCCTTTATGTTGCAAATAAATGAGTTGTTCACAAATTGACATGTTATCAAGGATCAATGAACAGTATGTAAACTGGTTGGCATCCGTTTTTTTTCTAGAAAAGTTAACATAGCCCGATAGAGGCCTGGCCCTCCATCTACTAACTCCAGCCACCTTGATATGTAACATAAGAAAATTCATTAAAATTTGTATTTGATAATTGTACTTTATAATTCACTTTATAATTGTAAAATGAAACACATTTTGATTTTGAGTAAATAACTCACCTTGATAATGTTCGCTTATGTGGCAAATGCAAGCCTTGCGATTTTAAAAATTTGTAACCTTTACCACTATACAAAGGTAAGGTTAATGCAAATCTTTTTTGTTCATCTGACTACGATTTGCGAGGTTTCATGGTTTCGAGGTTCTCCGGATAATCTGTAATTGGAATTCAAACATGGAAATGATCAATTTCAACAAAAATGTATAGTGAAAAAATAATTTCTAATTTATAAAATTTTCTTACCGGAATTTGCGACCAATCTTAAGTTCAGTTCATCATTGATTACTTTAAGTTTTTTAATTTCCTCTTTAAATGCCTGAACATTTAATTTATATCTCTTTATTCTTCTATCGCAGCCGTATAACACTTTCCTTGTTTTAGTCAATGTCGTACTTTATTGGTTAGCTTTCCTTTTCAAACTTCTCGGCGTCAAAGCATCAATACCAGTCTGTTACATTTCAAGTATATATTCCAAAAATTTCATAAAGTAATTTTTAAAACGACAATTCAGCTTTTTGAAATAAAAGCATCAATAAATGCAAGCCATATAAAAATTTCTTTAGATAACTATTTGTATTTGAGAGTTGCAGAAAGTTTAATAAATTTTATTTGATACATATATTATGTTATAACCTGTCAAACATACAAACCAATTTAGCAGCAGATGTTGATAGTTTTTCAACTGGCCGCGATGATGTTGAGGGTAACTGAAATGTTAAATTATTAAAGTTTTATTAACACAGGACGTTTTTGAATATATGTTATTATTTGCAAGGCATCTAATTAATATCTTTAAAGTGATAACTCCGGTCAGAACGACAAGACAAATGTTTAATAATGTTTCTATCTTATGCATAAAACATAAACATGCTTCTTATGTTTTAATATAAATATAACAAAACTTAACACAAAGCAAATTTTAAAAAATATTTAATAAAAACGGAAATTTGTTATACTTGGTGGCTTAAAATGTAACACAATTTTGATAATATAAAAATATAAAAATACGAACCAAATTTACACTTGACATCACATTAGTTATTAACGTTGCAGAAATATTATCGAAAACTAACTTTACATCTGAAGAAGGCTAAAAATACAAAATGTTTAAATTATGGTAGAACCAGATTACTGGTTACAAACTTAAAAAACTAAAATAAGTTTATGTATGTATGTATGTTAAAACCAAAACATGATGAGTGACACTGAACCGTCAAACATCAAGTAACAAATGGATTAACACTTTGATTTGTCGTTAATTGCACATGTCGGCATTCAGTTGGATATTTTCAAGCACACAGACACGCAGGAACCGCTGCAACAAGCACGAAATGTGGTTAGTTGCGAAAAACAGTTCCCTGCTGTCGCCTGATCTGACGCTGATCATTTTGCATATTTCATTAAGAAATTTAAGGGTGTTGGGGTCCATCGGGCCAAGGACCGAAAACACAAGGATACTGTTGCGCATAGTCTCACTTTTGAATCGGCAAAGAAAGCATCAAAAAGTGACGTACGTCTACGCCAAGTACATGAAGAATGCTCTTGCCAGAAGGTGGTTGTGAAAAGGCAAACCCCAACAGCATGGTGTACCCCAATGATGGATTTGTGGTGAAAAAGGCCATCTACGTCGTGATTGTAAACACCGCCTAAAAGATAACTACTGCCGAAATTGCGCGACAAGATGGCGCAAAAGAAGAGAAGATGGTCCTGTATCACGATCTAACGAAGAGGCGGAAAACAAATAAGAGCCAACTTTGTGGCTAGTAAAATTGACGCCCCCAGTACCGTAATTAACGTTTCCAGACTACATTGAAATCGAAACGACCTATGGCTGAACAGAAAAGTTGATCAACGAGAATGCTTAATTACAGTCGACACCGGAGCAACAAAATCGATTTTAAGATTTGATTTGGTACACAATCTGAAGAAAGAGACTTCTAACAAATACATCCTTCGAACAGCTACCGGAGGAACAGAACCAGTCTATGGAAAGATTCTCCGTACTGTTCAGCTAAGCGACTTGTTATTCGAAGGTTCATTCTTAGTCGCGGATATCATCGACGAATGCATAATAGGTGTCGACTTTCTGACAGAATATGGGTTCAAAATTGACTTAGAAAAACGCATTTTTAGATGGAGAAATACAAAAGTGATAATGGGGGATAGCGACGAAAAATGCATTCGAGTGACAGTCGATTGTGACTTAGAACTACCTCAATCATCTGAAAACATCGTATGGGGCAAGTTGAATTGCGATCCTTGGGGCCACCAGTTCTATTTGATGGAGCCAACCTCAACAACAAATGTACAGAACGCGGTCATTGGAAAATGCCTGGTAGAAGCGAACAAAAATGATCTTATTCCTGTCAGAATAATGAATACCGCTAAACACACTATTAAAATTAAAAAAGGCGAGGAAATAGGTAATTGCCAATCAATAAATTTGGTGAAATCATTAGATATAGAGCAACAGGAACAGGTTCTACCAACTGACAAAGGTAGACTCAAAGAACTTACCAAAAATCTACTGGATGAACTCAATTTGTATCAAGAAGACCGTTTAAAAGCCGAGGCGTTGATTGCCGATTTTGCAGACGTGTTTTCAACCGGTGACAATGACCAAGGTAAAACAGCTCTGGTAACTCACCGAATTGATACTCAGGATTCGAAACCGATCTGACAAGTACCACGACGCATTCTTTACTTGTCAGGTTTACGTATCGTTCGGCGAGGGTGCCAGGGACCGTAACATCCCACGCCAAACATCTGCCGGCTCTCCAAGGTATTAGCGTGCATCCGTCCAGGCGCCTACCATCATGCGCAGAAATGCCGGATGGTTCTTTGAGAACCGGGATTGAAGCCTTGGAGAAGAGCCGACAAATGTAATCGTTTAGCGCTGAGTGACGTAGTTGACGGCCCCCACCCAGGCGACAAACCAAACCGTGGTGCCCAAACTCGTCCGCCCCAGCGCCACATCGGCACGTGTATTTATTCTGAATGACCAGGCCAAGTCTGAAGCCAATGGCAAATCTCACAGACTCGTCATCAAGCCCGGTGCCCACAGAAGTGTTAGGCCACGATCTCAACCACCCACAGCTGGCAACGCTGGACATGGCCAACAAACGAGCGGTGGAAAAGTCGTCGCCGCATGAAGACAACAAATTTTGAAAGATTTTTTTATATTCTTCGTTCAAAATTTAGACGTGCGTACGGTCCCCCGGGGCGGACACTGGGGGAAGAATATCGCGGCAACGAAAAAACCGGTGGAGCAGGGAAGACTGCAGGTCGAGAGTGGCAGCGGCAGAAGAATTATAAACAACGGGAGCCAGCTGAACCACGCTAAGCAACCCCAGCCCACCAAATCGCACCGGCAGCTGAGCCTGTATGTATGTATGTATGTATGTATGTATGTATGTATGTATGTATGTATGTACGTATGTATGTATGTACGTATGTATGTATGTACGTATGTATGTATGTACGTATGTATGTATGTATGTATGTATGTATGTATTTGACATTTGACATTTTTTATTTCATCAAATCAAAACAAAGAAATCAAAGAAATGATATCAATGAAAAGAAATGATCTGGAAATCGAAAAGAAAATATGGTTTTCTTGTAATGATTACCAGTGACAATTGTAAAAATGAGAGCATATTTTAAATATTTTAAATACATACGCACACACGCACACAAACACTTATACACACACGTACACACACACACGTACATGTATGTATGTATATATGTATGTATGTATCTTTGGAAAAATGACGTCTAAAGGTAATTTGTCGGTGAATGAGGTTTTATATTTTTTGATGAATAACTTAAATTTACTTCAAAATGATGTGTTTATTTCAAATGTTGTTGATTTTTACACTTCTGACGATATTACTACTGCATTAAAAACTTTAAAAAATGACTTAGAATTTGTTAAAAATGAAAAGTTTGCAAACATGGAAAAAAATTCTGCGAAAAGCAATAAAAAAGAGGACAAAATGCTTGATATTGTTACAATTATCTTGCAATTAAACAAAAACAATTTATTGGAATCTCTACCAACCTACGTAAGTGTTAATTTTTCTAAAATTCCCAGTATGGATAATATATCAAATGTAAATTTCAATAAAATTAAATTGGAAATTAAAGAAATATTGTACAAGCAAGAGTTGTACATAGCAAAACTATTAGAAAATATGAATGTAAACTATCTTGCCAGCAAACCGACCAGCGCACCTGAATATCATACGCTGGAAATTGTCCCACCAACTAAGCAAACTAAACAAAAGCATTTTATTGACAACAGAGTTAACAACAACAACAATTTCAGCAACAACAACAGTACTCTATCGGCAGATGTTGCGAGAACTCCAACTGAAAATATCGACCAACCATTCACAGTTGTTCAGTCAAAAAAACGACCAAGATTAAACATCACTCCAGAGATGGTTGAACGAAGTAACGTCAATAATGGAAGCATCATAAAATCTGCTACAGAGAATATGATGGAAAAACCAGTTAGAAAAATAATTGGTAACAAGAAAAATGACGAATTATGCAAAATTAAAGCTAATAAAATGCTCATAAAAAATCATTTTTTTCAATGAGCAATGTTCAAAAGTGCCACAGAAACGATGTTATGGAATATTTAAAATCCATTGATATAAATGTCATTTCATGTTTTCCAGTACTGAAACGCACAGATTCTCCCGCCAATGAAAGTCCAAACAACGACGATTGCGAGTCTACGATGTTCAGGGTATGCGTTGAAAGTAGCGATGCTGCTAAGATGAAAAATCCGGACGTTATCTTGCAACATATCATCGTCAAAGAATGGAGGTTCAACCCCAAAAAAACCGATGACAAAAACAACAACAAACACGAAGAATGATGTTTCTAATAAACTTTATCTCAATATGAAAAATGGTGAACAATGGCCAATTTATCTTCATCTGATAGATGGCGCCTGACAATAATGAAGTTAAACCTGGTCGGCTTGATGATGTTGATCCTGATAGTAATTTGTTGAATGATTTAAATAATGTGTGTTCTTTTTTACCTCCGGATAAGGTTTATGCATTTATTAATCCGAATTCTTTTTCTGTTTTTCACATTAACATTCGAAGTATGTTTAACAAAATGACTGAGTTGAATGTTTTGCTTGATTATTGTGGTGGTAATTTTGATTTGGTAGCTGTGAGTGAAACTTGGTTATGTGATCAGACCACTAATTTAATTAATTTGCCTAATTTTAATTTTGTATCTTAAAATCGCATAGGTAACCTAGGTGGTGGTGTTGGTTTATTTATTAAAAGTCATTTAAATTATGTTGTTCGGGATGATTTGTTATCTTATTCTCCTACTTTTGAGTTATTAATAGTTGAAGTGTTTTCAAATATTAGCTGTAATTATTTGTTTATTGTTATGTATCGTCCTCCTTCTACTGATGTTAATTTATTTTTGAATGATTTAAAATCTTTACTCATAAATATTGATCCTGGTTTATTTAAATATATTTACATTATCGGTGACTTCAACATTAACTTATTTTGTGACGATTATAAACATATATCCACTCTATTCATCAATTCTTTAAGCTTCTTTGGTTTTAATTCTTTGATTACGACTGCAACACGTGTTACTACGTGTTTCATCTTTGTTAGACAACATTTTCACTAACAACATTTCTTTTCATAAATCTGGTGTTATTTTTTCTTCAATGTCAGACCACTTTCCTATATTTACTTCTTTTCATTTCCCTGTTATTAATATACCCAACTTATATATTCCTTCCTTTAATTATAATTTTTATAACATTGATAAACTAAATTTATATCTTAAGTATTATGATTGGAGTTTAGTTTTGAATTGCTCTTAGACCGATGAAGCTTTTGAATTATTTATTGACATCATAAAAAATGCTGTCATTAAATGCTGTAGTATCTCTCAGAAAAAAACTCTTAAAAAAAAGCCTTGGATCACAAAGGGTTTAATTACTTCATCGGTAACAAAAAATAAATTATATAAAATTTACCTAAGTTCAGGCCCGCCGTCGGATAGATTGGTATACACCAAATATAAAAACATTTTTCTAAAGTTATGTAAATTATCCGAATTTTCTTATTTTAACAACCAATTCACTAAATGCAAATCAAACAGTAGACTAACCTGGAAACTTCTTAAATCATGTTTAGGGTTAAAGCATTCATCACCTCTTAATATTATTGTCAATGATCAAATTATCAATGATGATTTCTTATTATGTAATCATTTTAATAATCATTTTTCGTCTTTAAACAATCAAAATGTTTCAAATTCATCTGATCCTAAATGTAACTTTAAAAAATTTTTTTCTTCTAGTATCTCAAATTCTTTCGTTTTGTTTGAATGTCTGCCATTTGAAATGATTGATGTTGTAAAAAATTTTGATAACAAATATAGTTGTGGTAATGATTTTGTTTCAAACTTTTTATTAAAAATATTTTTCAAAGTGTCTTATTTCCGTTGCTTCATTTAGTTAATTTATCTTTTAAAACTGGTCACTTCCCTAATTGTCTGAAAATTTCTAAAGTGTTGCCTTTATTTAAATCTGGTGACCGTCATTCTATTAATAATTATTGCCCTATCTCTGTTCTTTCTAGTTTGTCAAAATTACTTGAAAAAATTATTTTAAATCGTCTTAATAAATTTTTAAATTATCATAATATTATTTGTTTAAATCAATATGGATTTCGTGAAAAGTTGTCAACTGAGTTGCTGTTTCAGACGTTATTAATTTTGTTTCTCATGCACTTTGAATCTAAAAAATACTCTATTGGGGTTTTTATAGATCTTTGCAAGGCTTTTGACTCTTTAGATCACAGTATTTTATTGTACAAGTTATATTCATTTGGTATTTGTGGTTTAGCTTATAATTGGTTCTCTTCATAGTTAAATGATCGCTCTCAATTTGTTTCTATTGGTAGTTCCATATCTTCGTTGTCTCCTATTAAATCGGGTGTTCCTCAAGGTTCTATTTTGGGCCCTTTACTTTTTAATATTTATATTAATGATTTTGTTTACTCTTCCAACATTTTAAAATTTATTTTATTTGCTCTCATTGACGAAGGTAAGAACCCAGACGAATTCAAGTTTGATGGCGCTGACGAAGACAATGAAATTAGCACAGGCACGTTTACAATTGCTAAAATGATGGAACTTCTGCTTAGTATGTCAACTGAAATAAAACAATAGTCCGAACGACAGACAGAGGAGTTAAAACAGATCAAAGAACAGAAGAGATGTCCTGGAACGTTTATAAAACCCAGTTTGAAGCAGCGGCAACTAGTAACTGTTGGAACGGAAAAGAACGAGCAACAGCACTGATTCTGGCTCTGCGAGGTTCAGCAGCAGAGGTTCTTCAGACGATTCCGGCGGAGAACCACTTCAACTATGAAATTCTGGTTAGCGCGTTGGATTTACGTTATGGTGAAAAACACATGAAACAGATTTATCGGTCTCAGCTTAGAAACAGAACGCAACGATCTGGTGAATCCATTCAGCAGCTGGCACAAGATATCGAACGGTTGACATTGCTGTCGTATCCGACATCAGACCCCGAGCATAGAGACGAAACTGCCCTGGATACGTTTATCGAAGCCCTTCGTGATTCGGAACTCAAACAATCCCTTCTCTTGTCAGATAAACGAAAACACAAGGACGCCGTTGCGCATAGTCTCACTTTTGAATCGGCAAAGAAAGCATCAAAAAGTGACGTACGTCTACGCCAAGTACATGAAGAATGCTCTTGCCAGAAGGTGGTTGTGAAACGCAAACCCCAACAGCATGGTGTACCCCAATGCTGGATTTGTGGTGAAAAAGGCCATCTACGTCGTGATTGTAAACACCGCCTAAAAGATAACTACTGCCGAAATTGCGCGACAAGATGGCGCAAAAGAAGAGAAGATGGTCCTGTATCACGATCTAACGAAGGGGCGGAAAACAAATAAGAACCAACTTTGTGGCTAGTAAAATTGACGCCCCCAGTACCGTAATTAACGTTTCCAGACTACATTGAAATCGAAACGACCTATGGCTGAACGGAAAAGTTGATCAACGAGAATGCGTAATTACAGTCGACACCGGAGCAACAAAATCGATTTTAAGATCTGATTTAGTACACAATCTGAAGAAAGAGACTTCTAACAAATACACTTTTCGAACAGCTACCGGAGGAACAGCACCAGTCTATGGAAAGATTCTCCGTACTGTTCAGCTAAGCGACTTGTTATTCGAAGGTTCATTCTTAGTCGCGGATATCAGCGACGAATGCATAATAGGTGTCGACTTTCTGACAGAATATGGGTTCAAAATTGACTTAGAAAAACGCATTTTTAGATGGAGAAATACAAAAGTGATAATGGGGGATAGCGACGAAAAATGCATTCGAGTGACAGTCGATTGTGACTTAGAACTACCTCAATCATCTGAAAACATCGTATGGGGCAAGTTGAATTGCGATCCTTGGGGCCACCAGTTCTATTTGATGGAGCCAACCTCAACAACAAGTGTACAGAACGCGGTCATTGGAAAATGCCTGGTAGAAGCGAACAAAAATGATCTTATTCCTGTCAGAATAATGAATACCGCTAAACACACTATTAAAATTAAAAAAGGCGAGGAAATAGGTAATTGCCAATCAATAAATTTGGTGAAATCATTAGATATGGAGCAACAGGAACAGGTTCTACCAACTGACAAAGGTAGACTCAAAGAACTTACCAAAAATCTACTGGATGAACTCAATTTGTATCAAGAAAACCGTTTAAAAGCCGAGGCGTTGATGCCGATTTTGCAGAAGNT